>NC_091151.1:2218066-2235101 GCF_040958095.1 Procambarus clarkii
GTAGCCTTTCCTATCACCGAATGTCTCTGTTCACCTAGCAGTAAATAGGTATCCAGGAGTTAGTTAGGTTAGGTTATGTTAGATTAGCTTAGGTTAGGTTAGATTAGGTTAGGTTAGGTTAGATTAGATTAGGTTAGGTTGGTTTAGGGTAGGTTTGTAGAAGTACGGCTGTAAATGTTAGTAGCCTTTCCTATCACCGAATGTCTCTGTTCACCTAGCAGTAAATAGGTATCCAGGAGTTAGTTAGGTTAGGTTATGTTAGATTAGCTTAGGTTAGGTTAGATTAGGTTAGGTTAGGTTAGATTAGGTTAGGTTGGTTTAGGGTAGGTTTGTAGAAGTAGGGCTGTAATTGTTAGTAGCCTTTCCTATCACCTAATGTCTCTGTTCACCTAGCAGTAAATAGGTATCCAGGAGTTAGTAAGCTAGCTACTTGGGGCGTGGTGAGTGAGTGAGGGTTAGTCACTAGTTGGACCTTGTGGGGTGGTGGGTGTTGGAGACCACTATAAGCCTAACATGTATAAAGTGCCTGTCTGCCTGTCCCCCGACTCAATGATGTTACAATTATTGACTAAATGAAGCCTAAGAGAGCATATGCAAGGCCTAAGATGAGTCATTTGTCAGCAGCAACTTGTGCGAGATCAATGGCAGCGGTGGCATCCCAACATTTCTATTTTGGAGCAACAGTAGTAGTAGTAGTAGTAGTCCATTTGTTGTTGGTTAATTTGACTAAATAGTTGCAATAAGTACTATCATTAATGGAGAATTGGCTGCTATGTGTGAGTATCCTCCGCCTGCCTGCCCGCCGCAGTTACCAGTATCCTGACTCACTCACTCACTCACATGTGATTACTTACTACTTGTATACAATAGCAACGGCCATACTACCTACCTACCTACCTATCACCTTGAGAACACTGCGTCTCCTCCCATACATCTGTCAGGTTAAACACCGTTGACTTTGGTTAGTACTTGGATGGGTGACCTGCCTGGGAACACCAACTGCTGCTGCTGTTAGTATACATATTTGGGCAGTCTCTGTGGGTCAGTGTGTGTGTGTGTGTGTGTGTGTGTGTGTGTGTGTGTGTGTGTGTGTGTGTGTGTGTGTGTGTGTGTGTGTGTGTGTGTGTGTGTGTGTGTGTGTGTGTGTACAAGAATGTCGCACATGGAAATGTGTACATGCCATTTTAATAATAGTTTACCATCCATGAAGAAAACGTCTACCTGTTTGGCAGTCCATTGTCTCTCTCTGCCGGCCGGCCGGCCTACCTACCTGCTAAAACTTGGCCTCTTAATATACTGTTGAATATCTATCTCCAGTGATCACTTACCCTTAATTCCTACATTATTAACCAAATGATCTCATTAACAAATCTTTACACATTTCAACCACCTACCTTCCTGCTAACATCAATCACAACAACTAATACACTCAACTCAGTCCCAAACACTTTTCTTATTCCTTCCTCAACACCTCGCCCTATATAACCTATCTTACAATAATAAATTTAAATACCTAACTGCCAACCCATCCCCCCCCCTTACCCCACCAACAACACCTCCCAAGGTAGCTCCTCAGGGCCCCTCTCCCCTGCCCCCTCCCCCACCAACCCCCCCCCCTACCCCCCATACCGCCCCCTCCATAACCACCACCCCCCCCCCCCGGCCCAACACAGAAAATGGCGGCCACAACGCTATATTTAACCAGCCAAAACCTTCGTTTCTTCGCCTATGTACTATTTATTCTTGAAATAAAACGAGGGAAAAAACAAACCGGATTTTCCTTCCCTAGTAAAACATGTATTTTACAGAACGAGGCCTAAAATAGCACATATTAGATATTGCATTGCTTGTTTACCATTCACAAACTCATTTGGAAACACCACACTAATTATTAATACATACTTTTAAACACACACACACACACACATGTCAGTTAGCCTAAATTCTCCAATATTCATTCGTAAAACTGCCACACGGGACTGCAATCTTATCAAACAAAGCTGTCTGGTATTTCTAACTGTCAACACAAATTAACAACTTCACATCTCAATCATTGCAACTGTTGATAAATAGACACTAACTAACCTTGCTATGAGATATAAATACAAGTGCCAAATTTGATTCAGAAGGCAACTCCAGCGTGGCCTAGTCGGATAGAACAAGTTCCTAATCCGGATAGATCTGCGTTCGAGCCTGTCGGAACGGTTGCAAGTACAGGGCACAGATTTCTCTGTGTGTCCCCTCCTGTAGGAGCATCAGTTTCGATAGATTCTCTGGATAGCCGAAGATTGATTGACCGACTCCTTGGAATGTGGGGAAGGGTTGAAGTCCGGGGGGCCACGGACGGATACCTGGATCCACTGACCTCGGGCAGGTCTTTCAATCCACCTGGATTTCAGGTGGGGAGAAGGGAGGCAATTTGGGTCGACACAAATAGCTTCCTGGACCCAAAACCCCATGGATACACGGACACGGACACTCACACGGACACGCACACGGACACTCATGGACTCTGACACGAACCGAAGGTTCGTGTCAGATAATAAGAAGGGAGGTTAGGTTAGGTTGGTTAGGTTAGGTTGGTTAGGTTAGGTTGGTTAAGTAGGTTGGTTGGTTAGGTTAGGTTGCTTAGGTTAGGTTGGTTAGGTTAGGTTGCTTAGGTTAGGTTGCTTAGGTTGATTAGGTTAGGTTGGTTGATTAGGTTAGGTTGCTTAGGTTGCTTAGGTTGGTTAGGTTGCTTAGGTTGCTTAGGTTGGTTAGGTTGCTAAGGCTGGTTAGGTTGCTTAGGTTGGTTAGGTTGGTTGCTTAGGTTGGTTAGGTTGGTTGCTTAGGTTGGTTGGTTGGTTGGTTAGGTTAGGTTAGGTTGGTTAGGTTAGGTTAGGTTGGTTAGGTTAGGTTAGGTTGGTTAGGTTAGGTTGGTTAGGTTAGGTTGGTTAGGCTAGATTGGTTGGTTAGGTTGGTTGGTTAGGTTGGTTGGTTAGGTTAGGTTAGGTTAGGTTGGTTGGTTAGATTGGTTGGTTAGGTTGGTTGGTTAGGTTGGTTGGTTGGTTGGTTGGTTAGGTTAGGTTAGGTTGGTTAGGTTAGGTTGGTTAGGTTGGGTTGGGTTGGATGGTTAGGTTAGGTTGCTTAGGTTGGTTGATTAGGTTGGTTAGGTTGGTTAGAATTAGAATTAGGTTAGAATTAGAATTAGGTTAGAATTTGAGGTTAGAATACAAGCATAATTATGGTTTAATAAGCAATTTAGATAATATGTAAGCTTAGGTTGGTTAGGGTTGATTGGTTAGGGTATGTTGGTAAGGTACAGTTAATGTTGGTTATTTTGTGGTTGCTTAGGTGTAATATTTGTATTATTCCACCGACTGATATATATATATATATATTTAATATATATATATATATATATATATATATATATATATATATATATATATATATATATATATATATATATATATATATATATATATACACACACATTTTTAGGTTAATTTAGGCTAGGAAATAGGCTACGTTTGTAGAAATAGAAATAGGTAAAAACATTATAAAAAATGAATCCAAGTATAAATAAATTATAACATTTAAAAACAATAAAAAAATAGAAAAAAAAAATTGCTGCCTGAATTTTAGGTAACGTTTCTTATCACCGAATGCCTCTGTTCACCTAGCAGTAAATAGGTATCCAGGAGTTAGTTAGGTTATGGTTATGTTAGATTAGCTTAGGTTAGATTAGGTTAGGTTAGATTAGGTTTGGTTAGGTTAGGTTAGGATAGATTAGGTTAGGTTGGTTTAGGGTAGGTTTGTAGAAGTAGGGCTGTAAATGGTTAGTAGCCTTTCCTATCATCCGAATGCCTCTGTTCACCTAGCAGTAAATAGGTATCCAGGAGTTAGTTAGGTTAGGTTATGTTAGATTAAGCTTAGGTTAGGTTAGATTAGATTAGGTTAGGTTAGGTTAGATTAGATTAGGTTAGGTTGGTTTAGGGTAGGTTTGTAGAAGTAGGGCCCTGTAAATGTTAGTAGCCTTTCCTATCACCGAATTGTCTCTGTTCACCTAGCAGGTAAATAGGTATCCAGGAGTTAGTTAGGTTAGGTTATGTTAGATTAGCTTATGGTTAGGTTAGATTAGATTAGGTTAGGTTAGGTTAGATTAGATTATGTTAGGTTGGTTTAGGGTAGGTTGTAGAAGTAGGGCTGTAAATGTTAGTAGCCTTTCCTATCACCGAATGTCTCTGTTCACCTAGCAGTACACTAGGTATCCAGGAGTTAGTTAGGTTAGTTATGTTAGATTAGCTTAGGTTAGGTTAGATTAGGTTAGGTTAGGTTAGATTAGATTAGGTTAGGTTGGTTTAGGGTAGGTTTGTAGAAAGGTCGGGCTGTAAATGTTAGTAGCCTTTCCTATCACCGAATTGTCTCTGTTCACCTAGCAGTAAATAGGTATCCAGGAGTTAGTTAGGTTAGGTTATGTTAGATTAGCTTAGGTTAGGTTAGATTAGAGTTAGGTTAGGTTAGGTTAGATTAGGTTAGGTTGGTTTAGGGTAGGTTTGTAGAAGTAGGGCTGTAATTGTTAGTAGCCTTTCCTATCACCTAATGTCTCTGTTCACCTAGCAGTAAATAGGTATCCAGGAGTTAGTAAGCTAGCTACTTGGGGCGTGGTGAGTGAGTGAGGGTTAGTCACTAGTTGGACCTTGTGGGGTGGTGGGTGTTGGAGACCACTATAAGCCTAACATGTATAAAGTGCCTGTCTGCCTGTCCCCCGACTCAATGATGTTACAATTATTGACTAAATGAAGCCTAAGAGAGCATATGCAAGGCCTAAGATGAGTCATTTGTCAGCAGCAACTTGTGCGAGATCAATGGCAGCGGTGGCATCCCAACATTTCTATTTTGGAGCAACAGTAGTAGTAGTAGTAGTAGTCCATTTGTTGTTGGTTAATTTGACTAAATAGTTGCAATAAGTACTATCATTAATGGAGAATTGGCTGCTATGTGTGAGTATCCTCCGCCTGCCTGCCCGCCGCAGTTACCAGTATCCTGACTCACTCACTCACTCACATGTGATTACTTACTACTTGTATACAATAGCAACGGCCATACTACCTACCTACCTACCTATCACCTTGAGAACACTGCGTCTCCTCCCATACATCTGTCAGGTTAAACACCGTTGACTTTGGTTAGTACTTGGATGGGTGACCTGCCTGGGAACACCAACTGCTGCTGCTGTTAGTATACATATTTGGGCAGTCTTCTGTGGGGTACAGTGTGTGTGTGTGTGTGTGTGTGTGGTGTGTGTGTGTGTGTGCTGGTGTGGTGTGTGTGTGTGTGTGTGTCGTTTCTGTGTGTGTGTGTCTTCTTGTGTTGGTGTACAAGAATGTCGCACATGGAAATGTGTACATGCCATTTTAATAATAGTTTACCATCATGAAGAAAACGTCTACCTGTTTGGCAGTCCATTGTCTCTCTCTGCCGGCCGGCCGGCCTACCTACCTGCTAAAACTTGGCCTCTTAATATACTGTTGAATATCTATCTCCAGTGATCACTTACCCTTAATTCCTACATTATTAACCAAATGATCTCATTAACAAATCTTTACACATTTCAACCACCTACCTTCCTGCTAACATCAATCACAACAACTAATACACTCAACTCAGTCCCAAACACTTTTCTTATTCCTTCCTCAACACCTCGCCCTATATAACCTATCTTACAATAATAAATTTAAATACCTAACTGCCAACCCATCCCCCCCCTTACCCCACCAACAACACCTCCCAAGGTAGCTCCTCAGGGCCCCTCTCCCCTGCCCCCTCCCCCACCAACCCCCCCCCCTACCCCCCATACCGCCCCCTCCATAACCACCACCCCCCCCCCCCGGCCCAACACAGAAAATGGCGGCCACAACGCTATATTTAACCAGCCAAAACCTTCGTTTCTTCGCCTATGTACTATTTATTCTTGAAATAAAACGAGGGAAAAAACAAACCGGATTTTCCTTCCCTAGTAAAACATGTATTTTACAGAACGAGGCCTAAAATAGCACATATTAGATATTTGCATTGCTTGTTTACCATTTCACAAACTCATTTGGAAACACCACACTAATTATAATACATACTTTTAAACACACACACACACACACATGTCAGTTAGCCTAAATTCTCCAATATTCATTCGTAAAAACTGCCACACGGGACTGCAATCTTATCAAACAAGCTGTCTGGTATTTCTAAACTGTCACACAAATTAACAACTTCACATCTCCAATCATTGCAACTGTGATAAATAGGACACTAACTAACCTTGCTATGAGATATAAATACAAGTGCCAAATTTGATTCAGAAGGCAACTCCAGCGTGGCCTAGTCGGATAGAACAAGTTCCTAATCCGGAGTAGATCTGCCCGTTCGAGCCTGTCGGAACGGTTGCAAGTATCAGGGCACAGATTTCTCTGTGTGTCCCCCTCCTGTAGGAGCATCAGTTTCGATAGATTCTCTGGATAGCCGAAGATTGATTGACCGACTCCTTGGAATGTGGGGAAGGGTTGAAGTCCGTGGGGGCCACGGACGGATACCTGGATCCACTGACCTCGGGCAGGTCTTTCAATCCACCTGGATTTCAGGTGGGAGAAGGGAGGCAATTTGGGTCGACACAAATAGCTTCCTGGACCCAAAACCCCATGGATACACGGGACACGGACACTCACACGGACACGCACACGGACACTCATGGACTCTGACACGAACCGAAGGTTCGTGTCAGATAATAAGAAGGGAGGTTAGGTTAGGTTGGTTAGGTTAGGTTGGTTAGGTTAGGTTGGTTAAGTAGGTTGGTTGGTTAGGTTAGGTTGCTTAGGTTAGGTTGGTTAGGTTAGGTTGCTTAGGTTAGGTTGCTTAGGTTGATTAGGTTAGGTTGGTTGATTAGGTTAGGTTGCTTAGGTTGCTTAGGTTGGTTAGGTTGCTTAGGTTGCTTAGGTTGGTTAGGTTGCTAAGGCTGGTTAGGTTGCTTAGGTTGGTTAGGTTGGTTGCTTAGGTTGGTTAGGTTGGTTGCTTAGGTTGGTTGGTTGGTTGGTTAGGTTAGGTTAGGTTGGTTAGGTTAGGTTAGGTTGGTTAGGTTAGGTTAGGTTGGTTAGGTTAGGTTGGTTAGGTTAGGTTGGTTAGGCTAGATTGGTTGGTTAGGTTGGTTGGTTAGGTTGGTGGTTAGGTTAGGTTAGGTTAGGTTGGTTGGTTAGATTGGTTGGTTAGGTTGGTTGGTTAGGTTGGTTGGTTGGTTGGTTGGTTAGGTTAGGTTAGGTTGGTTAAGGTTAGGTTGGTTAGGTTGGGTTGGGTTGGATGGTTTAGGTTAGCTTAGCGTTAGTGTTAGGTTGATTAGGTTGGTTAGGTTGGTTAGAATTAGAATTAGGTTAGAATTAGAATTAGGGTAGAATTTTGAGGTTAGAATACAAGCATAATTATGGTTTAATAAGCAATTTAGATAATATGTAAGCTTAGGTTGGTTAGGTTGATTGGTTAGGGTATGTTGGTAAGGTACAGTTAATGTTGGTTATTTTGTGGTTGCTTAGGTGTAATATTTGTATTATTCCACCGACTGATATATATATATATTATATTTAATATATATATATATATATTATATATATATACTATATATATATATATATATATATATATATATTATATATATATATAATATATACACACACATTTTTAGGTTAATTTAGGCTAGGAAATAGGCTACGTTTGTAGAAATAGAAATAGGTAAAAACATTATAAAAAATGAATCAAGTATAAATAAATTATAAACATTTAAAAACAATAAAAAAAATTAGAAAAAAAAAATTGCTTGAATTTTAGGTAACGTTTCTTATCACCGAATGCCTCTGTTCACCTAGCAGTAAATAGGTATCCAGGAGTTAGTTAGGTTAGGTTATGTTAGATTAGCTTAGGTTAGATTAGGTTAGGTTAGATTAGGTTTGGTTAGGTTAGGTTAGGATTAGATTAGGTTAGGTTGGTTTAGGGTAGGTTTGTAGAAGTAGGGCTGTAAATGTTAGTAGCCTTTCCTATCACCGAATGCTCTGTTCACCTAGCAGTAAATAGGTATCCAGGAGTCAGTTAGGTTAGGTTAGGTTAGATTAGCTTAGGGTTAGGTTTAGATTAGATTAGGTTAGGTTAGGTTAGATTAGATTAGGTTAGGTTGGTTTAGGGTAGGTTTGTAGAAGTAGGGCTGTAAATGTTAGTAGCCTTTCCTATCACCGAATGTCTCTGTTCACCTAGGCAGTAAATAGGTATCCAGGAGTTAGTTAGGTTAGTTATGTAGATTAGCTTAGGTTAGGTTAGATTAGATTAGGTTAGGTTAGGTTAGATTAGATTAGGTTAGGTTGGTTTAGGGTAGGTTTGTAGAAGGTAGGGCTGTAAATGTTAGTAGCCTTTCCTATCACCGATGTCTCTGTTCACCTAGCAGTAAATAGGTATCCAGGAGTTAGTTAGGTTAGGTTATGTTAGATTAGCTTAGGTTAGGTAGATTAGATTAGTGTTAGGTTAGGTTAGATTAGATTAGGTTAGGTTGGTTTAGGGTAGGTTTGTAGAAGTAGGGCTGTAAATGTTAGTAGCCTTTCCTATCACCGAATGTCTCTGTTCACCTAGCAGTAAATAGGTATCCAGGAGTTAGTTAGGTTAGGTTATGTTAGATTAGCTTAGGTTAGGTTAGATTAGGTTAGGTTAGGTTAGATTAGATTAGGTTAGGTTGGTTTAGGGTAGGTTTGTAGAAGTAGGGCTGTAAATGTTAGTAGCCTTTCCTATCACCGAATGTCTCTGTTCACCTAGCAGTAAATAGGTATCCAGGAGTTAGTTAGGTTAGGTTATGTTAGATTAGCTTAGGTTAGGTTAGATTAGGTTAGGTTAGGTTAGATTAGGTTAGGTTGGTTTAGGGTAGGTTTGTAGAAGTAGGGCTGTAATTGTTAGTAGCCTTTCCTATCACCTAATGTCTCTGTTCACCTAGCAGTAAATAGGTATCCAGGAGTTAGTAAGCTAGCTACTTGGGGCGTGGTGAGTGAGTGAGGGTTAGTCCTAGTTGGACCTTGTGGGGTGGTGGTGTTGGAGACCACTATAAGCCTACATGTATAAAGTGCTGTTCTGCCTGTCCCCCGACTCAATGATGTTACAATTATTGACTAAATGAAGCCTAAGAGAGCATAGCAAGGCCTAAGATGAGTCATTTGTCAGCAGCAACTTGTGCGAGATCAATGCGCGGTGGCATCCCAACATTTCTATTTGGAGCAACAGTAGTAGTAGTAGTAGTAGTCCATTTGTGTTGTTAATTTGACTAAATAGTTGCAATAAGTACTATCAGTAATGGAGAATTGGCTGCTATGTGTGAGTATCCTCCGCCTGCCTGCCCGCCGCAGTTACCAGTATCCTGACTCACTCACTCACTCACATGTTGATTACTTACTACTTGTATCAATAGCAACGGCCATTACTACCTACCTACCTACCTATCACCTTGAGAACACTGCGTCTCCTCCCATACATCTGTCAGGTTAAACACCGTTGACTTTGGTTAGTACTTGGATGGGTGACCTGCCTGGGAACACCACTGCTGCTGCTGTTAGTATACATATTTGGGCAGTCCTCTGTGGGTCATGTGTGTGTGTGTGTGTGTGTGTGTGTGTGTGTGTGTGTGTGTGTGTGTGGTGTGTGTGTGTGTGTGTGTGTGTGTTGTGTGTGTGTGTGTGTGTGTGTGTGTACAAGAATGTCGCACATGGAAATGTGTACATGCCATTTTTAATAATAGTTTACCATCCATGAAGAAAACGTCTACCTGTTTGGCAGTCCCATTGTCTCTCTCTGCCGGCCGGCCGGCCTACCTACCTGCTAAAACTTGGCCTCTTAATATACTGTTGAATATCTATCTCCAGTGATCACTTACCCTTAATTCCTACATTATTAACCAAATGATCTCATTAACAAATCTTTACACATTTCAACCACCTACCTTCCTGCTAACATCAATCACAACAACTAATACACTCAACTCAGTCCCAAACACTTTTCTTATCCTTCCTCAAACACCTCGCCCTATATAACCTATCTTACAATAATAAATTTAAATACCTAACTGCAACCCATCCCCCCCCCCTTACCCCACCAACAACACCTCCCAAGGTAGCTCCTCAGGGCCCCTCTCCCCTGCCCCCTCCCCCACCAACCCCCCCCCCTACCCCCCATACCGCCCCCTCCATAACCACCACCCCCCCCCCCCCGGCCCAACACAGAAAATGGCGGCCACAACGCTATATTTAACCAGCCAAAACCTTCGTTTCTTCGCCTATGTACTATTTATTCTTGAAATAAAACGAGGGAAAAAACAAACCGGATTTTCCTTCCCTAGTAAAACATGTATTTTACAGAACGAGGCCTAAAATAGCACATATTAGATATTGCATTGCTTGTTTACCATTCACAAACTCATTTGGAAACACCACACTAATTATTAATACATACTTTTAAACACACACACACACACACATGTCAGTTAGCCTAAATTCTCCAATATTCATTCGTAAAACTGCCACACGGGACTGCAATCTTATCAAACAAAGCTGTCTGGTATTTCTAACTGTCAACACAAATTAACAACTTCACATCTCAATCATTGCAACTGTTGATAAATAGACACTAACTAACCTTGCTATGAGATATAAATACAAGTGCCAAATTTGATTCAGAAGGCAACTCCAGCGTGGCCTAGTCGGATAGAACAAGTTCCTAATCCGGATAGATCTGCGTTCGAGCCTGTCGGAACGGTTGCAAGTACAGGGCACAGATTTCTCTGTGTGTCCCCTCCTGTAGGAGCATCAGTTTCGATAGATTCTCTGGATAGCCGAAGATTGATTGACCGACTCCTTGGAATGTGGGGAAGGGTTGAAGTCGGGGGGCCACGGACGGATACCTGGATCCACTGACCTCGGGCAGGTCTTTCAATCCACCTGGATTTCAGGTGGGGAGAAGGGAGGCAATTTGGGTCGACACAAATAGCTTCCTGGACCCAAAACCCCATGGATACACGGACACGGACACTCACACGGACACGCACACGGACACTCATGGACTCTGACACGAACCGAAGGTTCGTGTCAGATAATAAGAAGGGAGGTTAGGTTAGGTTGGTTAGGTTAGGTTGGTTAGGTTAGGTTGGTTAAGTAGGTTGGTTGGTTAGGTTAGGTTGCTTAGGTTAGGTTGGTTAGGTTAGGTTGCTTAGGTTAGGTTGCTTAGGTTGATTAGGTTAGGTTGGTTGATTAGGTTAGGTTGCTTAGGTTGCTTAGGTTGGTTAGGTTGCTTAGGTTGCTTAGGTTGGTTAGGTTGCTAAGGCTGGTTAGGTTGCTTAGGTTGGTTAGGTTGGTTGCTTAGGTTGGTTAGGTTGGTTGCTTAGGTTGGTTGGTTGGTTGGTTAGGTTAGGTTAGGTTGGTTAGGTTAGGTTAGGTTGGTTAGGTTAGGTTAGGTTGGTTAGGTTAGGTTGGTTAGGTTAGGTTGGTTAGGCTAGATTGGTTGGTTAGGTTGGTTGGTTAGGTTGGTTGGTTAGGTTAGGTTAGGTTAGGTTGGTTGGTTAGATTGGTTGGTTAGGTTGGTTGGTTAGGGTTGTTGGTTGGTTGGTTGGTTAGGTTAGGTTAGGTTGGTTAGGTTAGGTTGGTTAGGTTGGGTTGGGTTGGATGGTTAGGTTAGGTTGCTTAGGTTGGTTGATTAGGTTGGTTAGGTTGGTTAGAATTAGAATTAGGTTAGAATTAGAATTAGGTTAGAATTTGAGGTTAGAATACAAGCATAATTATGGTTTAATAAGCAATTTAGATAATATGTAAGCTTAGGTTGGTTAGGGTTGATTGGTTAGGGTATGTTGGTAAGGTACAGTTAATGTTGGTTATTTTGTGGTTGCTTAGGTGTAATATTTGTATTATTCCACCGACTGATATATATATATATATATTTAAATATATATATATATATATATATATATATATATATATATATATATATATATATATATATATATTATATATATATACACACACATTTTTAGGTTAATTTAGGCTAGGAAATAGGCTACGTTTGTAGAAATAGAAATAGGTAAAAACATTATAAAAAATGAATCAAGTATAAATAAATTATAAACATTTAAAAACAATAAAAAAATAGAAAAAAAAAATTGCTTGAATTTTAGGTAACGTTTCTTATCACCGAATGCCTCTGTTCACCTAGCAGTAAATAGGTATCCAGGAGTTAGTTAGGTTAGGTTATGTTAGATTAGCTTAGGTTAGATTAGGTTAGGTTAGATTAGGTTTGGTTAGGTTAGGTTAGGTTAGATTAGGTTAGGTTGGTTTAGGGTAGGTTTGTAGAAGTAGGGCTGTAAATGTTAGTAGCCTTTCCTATCATCGAATGCCTCTGTTCACCTAGCAGTAAATAGGTATCCAGGAGTTAGTTAGGTTAGGTTAGGTTAGATTAGCTTAGGTTAGGTTAGATTAGATTAGGTTAGGTTAGGTTAGATTAGATTAGGTTAGGTTGGTTTAGGGTAGGTTTGTAGAAGTAGGGCTGTAAATGTTAGTAGCCTTTCCTATCACCGAATGTCTCTGTTCACCTAGCAGTAAATAGGTATCCAGGAGTTAGTTAGGTTAGGTTATGTTAGATTAGCTTAGGTTAGGTTAGATTAGATTAGGTTAGGTTAGGTTAGATTAGATTAGGTTAGGTTGGTTTAGGGTAGGTTTGTAGAAGTAGGGCTGTAAATGTTAGTAGCCTTTCCTATCACCGAATGTCTCTGTTCACCTAGCAGTAAATAGGTATCCAGGAGTTAGTTAGGTTAGGTTATGTTAGATTAGCTTAGGTTAGGTTAGATTAGGTTAGGTTAGGTTAGATTAGATTAGGTTAGGTTGGTTTAGGGTAGGTTTGTAGAAGTACGGCTGTAAATGTTAGTAGCCTTTCCTATCACCGAATGTCTCTGTTCACCTAGCAGTAAATAGGTATCCAGGAGTTAGTTAGGTTAGGTTATGTTAGATTAGCTTAGGTTAGGTTAGATTAGGTTAGGTTAGGTTAGATTAGGTTAGGTTGGTTTAGGGTAGGTTTGTAGAAGTAGGGCTGTAATTGTTAGTAGCCTTTCCTATCACCTAATGTCTCTGTTCACCTAGCAGTAAATAGGTATCCAGGAGTTAGTAAGCTAGCTACTTGGGGCGTGGTGAGTGAGTGAGGGTTAGTCACTAGTTGGACCTTGTGGGGTGGTGGGTGTTGGAGACCACTATAAGCCTAACATGTATAAAGTGCCTGTCTGCCTGTCCCCCGACTCAATGATGTTACAATTATTGACTAAATGAAGCCTAAGAGAGCATATGCAAGGCCTAAGATGAGTCATTTGTCAGCAGCAACTTGTGCGAGATCAATGGCAGCGGTGGCATCCCAACATTTCTATTTTGGAGCAACAGTAGTAGTAGTAGTAGTAGTCCATTTGTTGTTGGTTAATTTGACTAAATAGTTGCAATAAGTACTATCATTAATGGAGAATTGGCTGCTATGTGTGAGTATCCTCCGCCTGCCTGCCCGCCGCAGTTACCAGTATCCTGACTCACTCACTCACTCACATGTGATTACTTACTACTTGTATACAATAGCAACGGCCATACTACCTACCTACCTACCTATCACCTTGAGAACACTGCGTCTCCTCCCATACATCTGTCAGGTTAAACACCGTTGACTTTGGTTAGTACTTGGATGGGTGACCTGCCTGGGAACACCAACTGCTGCTGCTGTTAGTATACATATTTGGGCAGTCTCTGTGGGTCAGTGTGTGTGTGTGTGTGTGTGTGTGTGTGTGTGTGTGTGTGTGTGTGTGTGTGTGTGTGTGTGTGGTGTGTGTGTGTGTGTGTGTGTGTGTGTGTGTGTACAAGAATGTCGCACATGGAAATGTGTACATGCCATTTTAATAATAGTTTACCATCCATGAAGAAAACGTCTACCTGTTTGGCAGTCCATTGTCTCTCTCTGCCGGCCGGCCGGCCTACCTACCTGCTAAAACTTGGCCTCTTAATATACTGTTGAATATCTATCTCCAGTGATCACTTACCCTTAATTCCTACATTATTAACCAAATGATCTCATTAACAAATCTTTACACATTTCAACCACCTACCTTCCTGCTAACATCAATCACAACAACTAATACACTCAACTCAGTCCCAAACACTTTTCTTATTCCTTCCTCAACACTCGCCCTATATAACCTATCTTACAATAATAAATTTAAATACCTAACTGCCAACCCATCCCCCCCCCTTACCCCACCAACAACACCTCCCAAGGTAGCTCCTCAGGGCCCCTCTCCCCTGCCCCCTCCCCCACCAACCCCCCCCCCTACCCCCCATACCGCCCCCTCCATAACCACCACCCCCCCCCCCGGCCCAACACAGAAAATGGCGGCCACAACGCTATATTTAACCAGCCAAAACCTTCGTTTCTTCGCCTATGTACTATTTATTCTTGAAATAAAACGAGGGAAAAAACAAACCGGATTTTCCTTCCCTAGTAAAACATGTATTTTACAGAACGAGGCCTAAAATAGCACATATTAGATATTGCATTGCTTGTTTACCATTCACAAACTCATTTGGAAACACCACACTAATTATTAATACATACTTTTAAACACACACACACACACACATGTCAGTTAGCCTAAATTCTCCAATATTCATTCGTAAAACTGCCACACGGGACTGCAATCTTATCAAACAAAGCTGTCTGGTATTTCTAACTGTCAACACAAATTAACAACTTCACATCTCAATCATTGCAACTGTTGATAAATAGACACTAACTAACCTTGCTATGAGATATAAATACAAGTGCCAAATTTGATTCAGAAGGCAACTCCAGCGTGGCCTAGTCGGATAGAACAAGTTCCTAATCCGGATAGATCTGCGTTCGAGCCTGTCGGAACGGTTGCAAGTACAGGGCACAGATTTCTCTGTGTGTCCCCTCCTGTAGGAGCATCAGTTTCGATAGATTCTCTGGATAGCCGAAGATTGATTGACCGACTCCTTGGAATGTGGGGAAGGGTTGAAGTCCGGGGGGCCACGGACGGATACCTGGATCCACTGACCTCGGGCAGGTCTTTCAATCCACCTGGATTTCAGGTGGGGAGAAGGGAGGCAATTTGGGTCGACACAAATAGCTTCCTGGACCCAAAACCCCATGGATACACGGACACGGACACTCACACGGACACGCACACGGACACTCATGGACTCTGACACGAACCGAAGGTTCGTGTCAGATAATAAGAAGGGAGGTTAGGTTAGGTTGGTTAGGTTAGGTTGGTTAGGTTAGGTTGGTTAAGTAGGTTGGTTGGTTAGGTTAGGTTGCTTAGGTTAGGTTGGTTAGGTTAGGTTGCTTAGGTTAGGTTGCTTAGGTTGATTAGGTTAGGTTGGTTGATTAGGTTAGGTTGCTTAGGTTGCTTAGGTTGGTTAGGTTGCTTAGGTTGCTTAGGTTGGTTAGGTTGCTAAGGCTGGTTAGGTTGCTTAGGTTGGTTAGGTTGGTTGCTTAGGTTGGTTAGGTTGGTTGCTTAGGTTGGTTGGTTGGTTGGTTAGGTTAGGTTAGGTTGGTTAGGTTAGGTTAGGTTGGTTAGGTTAGGTTAGGTTGGTTAGGTTAGGTTGGTTAGGTTAGGTTGGTTAGGCTAGATTGGTTGGTTAGGTTGGTTGGTTAGGTTGGTTGGTTAGGTTAGGTTAGGTTAGGTTGGTTGGTTAGATTGGTTGGTTAGGTTGGTTGGTTAGGTTGGTTGGTTGGTTGGTTGGTTAGGTTAGGTTAGGTTGGTTAGGTTAGGTTGGTTAGGTTGGGTTGGGTTGGATGGTTAGGTTAGGTTGCTTAGGTTGGTTGATTAGGTTGGTTAGGTTGGTTAGAATTAGAATTAGGTTAGAATTAGAATTAGGTTAGAATTTGAGGTTAGAATACAAGCATAATTATGGTTTAATAAGCAATTTAGATAATATGTAAGCTTAGGTTGGTTAGGGTTGATTGGTTAGGGTATGTTGGTAAGGTACAGTTAATGTTGGTTATTTTGTGGTTGCTTAGGTGTAATATTTGTATTATTCCACCGACTGATATATAATATATATTTAAATATATATATATATATATATATATATATATATATATATATATATATATATATATATATATATATATATATATATATATACACACACATTTTTAGGTTAATTTAGGCTAGGAAATAGGCTACGTTTGTAGAAATAGAAATAGGTAAAAAACATTATAAAAAATGAATCAAGTATAAATAAATTATAAACATTTAAAAACAATAAAAAAATAGAAAAAAAAATTGCTTGAATTTTAGGTAACGTTTCTTATCACCGAATGCCTCTGTTCACCTAGCAGTAAATAGGTATCCAGGAGTTAGTTAGGTTAGGTTATGTTAGATTAGCTTAGGTTAGATTAGGTTAGGTTAGATTAGGTTTGGTTAGGTTAGGTTAGGTTAGATTAGGTTAGGTTGGTTTAGGGTAGGTTTGTAGAAGTAGGGCTGTAAATTAGTAGCCTTTCCTATCATCGAATGCCTCTGTCACCTAGCAGTAAATAGGTATCCAGGAGTTAGTTAGGTTAGGTTAGGTTTAGATTAGCTTAGGTTAGGTTAGATTAGATTAGGTTAGGTTAGGTTAGATTAGATTAGGTTAGGTTGGTTTAGGGTAGGTTTGTAGAAGTAGGGCTGTAAATGTTAGTAGCCTTTCCTATCACCGAATGTCTCTGTTCACCTAGCAGTAAATAGGTATCCAGGAGTTAGTTAGGTTAGGTTATGTTAGATTAGCTTAGGTTAGGTTAGATTAGATTAGGTTAGGTTAGGTTAGATTAGATTAGGTTAGGTTGGTTAGGGTAGGTTTGTAGAAGTAGGGCTGTAAATGTTAGTAGCCTTTCCTATCACCGAATGTCTCTGTTCACCTAGCAGTAAATAGGTATCCAGGAGTTAGGTTAGGTTATGTTATGTTAGATT
>NC_091151.1:2235601-2258101 GCF_040958095.1 Procambarus clarkii
GCCACTATCCGCCACCGCCGCCACTGTCCGCCACCGCCGCCACTGTCCGCCCGCCACCACTGTCCGCCCGCCGCCACTGTCCGCCACCGCCGCCACTGTCCGCCACCGCACTAGCCACCGCCGCCACTGTCCGCCCGCCACCACTGTCCGTCCGCCGCCACTGTCCGCCACCGCCGCCACTGTCCGCCACCGCCGCCACAGCCGCCACTGTCCGTCCGCCGCCACTACCGCCACCGCCGCCACTGTCCGCCACAGCCGCCACTGTCCACCATACAGCCTCCCTTCTCTCCGTTAGTAAATAATTATAATTGTTAGTAAATAATAAAAGAAATATAAATTATTAGATTTTTTTTCTCTTAAATTGGTTTTAATATTTAAATTGAAAAAAATAATATAATATAAAATAAAATATAATAAAAATAATATGATATAAACTAAAATATAATAAAAATAATATGATATAAAATAATATAATTTAATTTCAAGAAATTTAACTTTAAACACAAAGATGTGAAAAGGGTTCAGATTATAGGCTCAAACCTTTCACAAGAGATTCATATTGGTGTATGAATGGATTATGAATGATTCATGTTAGGATTGTAAAGTTGCCACAACATCTCAAATTAGTGTTAGATACGTAGGTTTTGGTAATAAGTTTTGGAAACCTATTTAAGTCCACACACTAATCCGTATCTGATACGATAAAACAAACGTTTCCAATCCTTTCAAATACTTTCCAGATATGGTGTGGCAACCTAAAATTGTTTGCTGGGTAAGAGTTGTACCAAGCACATCTCTCAGAGTTGTACCAAGCACATCTCTCAGAGTTGTACCAAGCACATATCTCTGGATGGTACCAAGCACATCTCTCTGGATGGTACCAAGCATATCTCTCTGGATGGTTCCAAGCACATCACTCTGGATGGTACCAAGCACATTTCTCAGGGTTGTACCAAGCACATCTCTCAGGGTTGTACCAAGCACATCTCTCAGGGTTGTGTCAAGCACATCTCTCAAGGTTGTATCAAGCACATCTCTCAAGGTTGTACAAAGCACATCTCTCTGGATGGTACCAAGCACATCTCTCAGGGTTGTACCAAGCACATCTCTCAGGGTTGTACCAAGCACATCTCTCTGGATGGTACCAAGCACATCTCTCAGGGTTGTACCAAGCACATCTCTCAGGGTTGTACCAAGCACATCTCTCTGGATGGTACCAAGCACATCATTCAGGGTTGTAACAAGCACATCTCTCAGGGTTGTATCAAGCACATCTCTCAAGGTTGTATCAAGCACATCTCTAAAGGTTGTACCAAGCACATCTCTCTGGATGGTACCAAGCACATCTCTCAGGGTTGTACCAAGCACATCTCTCAGGGTTGTACCAAGCACATCTCTATGGATGGTACCAAGCACATCTCTCAGGGTTGTACCAAGCACATCTCTCAGGGTTGTACCAAGCACATCTCTCTGGATGGTACCAAGCACATCTCTCAGGGTTGTACCAAGCACATCTCTCAGGGTTGTACCAAGCACATCTCTCAGGGTTGTACCAAGCACATCTCTCAGGGTTGCATCAAGCACATCTCTCATGGTGGTACCAAGCACATCTCTCAGGGTTGTACCAAGTACATCTCTCAGGGTTGTAGCAAGCACATCTCTCAAGGTGGTACCAAGCACATCTCTCAGGGTTGTACCAAGCACATCTCTCAGGGTTGTACCAAGCACATCTCTCAGGGTTGTACCAAGCACATCTCTCAGGGTTGTACCAAGCACATCTCTCAGGGTTGTACCAACACATCTCTCAGGGTTGTATCAAGCACATCTCTCAGGGTTGTTCCAAGCACATCTCTCTGGATGGTACCAAGCACATCTCTCAGGGTTGTACCAAGCACATCTCTCAAGGTTGTACCAAGCACATCTCTCAGGGTTGTATCAAGCACATCTCTCAAGGTGGTACCAAGCACATCTCTCAGGGTTGTGCCAAGCACATCTCTCAGGGTTGTACCAAGCACATCTCTCAGGGTTGTACCAAGCACATCTCTCAGGGTTGTACCAAGCACATCTCTCAGGGTTGTACCAAGCACATCTCTCAGGGTTGTACCAAGCACATATCTCTGGGTTGTACCAAGCACATATCTCTGGGTTGTACCAAGCACATCTCTCAGGGTTGTACCAAGCACATCTCTCAGGGTTGTATCAAGCACATCTCTCAAGGTGGTACCAAGCACGTCTCTCTGGATGGTACCAAACACGTCTCTCTCTGGATGGTACCAAGCACGTCTCTCTGGATGGTACCAAGCACGTCTCTCTGGATGGTACCAAACACGTCTCTCTGGATGGTACCAAGCACGTCTCTCTGGATGGTACCATGCACGTCTCTCTGGATGGTACCAAGCACGTCTCTCTGGATGGTACCAAGCACGTCTCTCTGGATGGTACCAAGCACTTCTCTCTGGATGGTACCAAGCACGTCTCTCTGGATGGTACCAAGCACGTCTCTCTGGATGGTACCAAGCACGTCTCTCTGGACGGTACCAAGCACATCTCTCTCTCTGGATGGTACCAAGCACATCTCTTTCTGGATGGTACCAAGCACATCTCTCTGGAAGGTACCAAGCACATCTCTCTCTGGATGGTACCAAGCACATCTCTCTGGATGGTACCAAGCACATCTCTCTGGACGGTACCAAACTTACTTTCTGGACAGTACCAAGCACATCTCTCTGGATAGTACCTAGCACATCTCTCTGGATAGTACCAAGTACATCTCTCTGGACGGTTCCAAGCACATATCTCAGGGTTGTACCAAGCACATGTCTCTGGATGGTACCAAGCACATCTCTCAGTGTTGTATCAAGCACATCTCTCAAGGTTGTACCAAGCACATCTCTCTGATGGTACCAAGCACATCTGTCAGGGTTGTACCAAGCACATCTCTCAGGGTTGTACCAAGCACATCTCTCTGGATGGTACCAAGCACATCTCTCAGGGTTGTACCAAGCACATCTCTCAGGTTGTACCAAGCACATCTCTCAGGGTTGTATCAAGCACATCTCTCAAGATGGTACCAAGCACATCTCTCAGGGTTGTACCAAGCACATCACTCTGGATGGTACCAAGCACATTTCTCAGGGTTGTACCAAGCACATCTCTCAGGGTTGTACCAAGCACATCTCTCAGGGTTGTATCAAGCACATCTCTCAAGGTTGTATCAAGCACATCTCTCAGGTTGTACGAAGCACATCTCTCTGGATGGTACCAAGCACATCTCTCAGGGTTGTACCAAGCACATCTCTCAGGGTTGTACCAAGTACATCTCTCTGGGTTGTACCAAGCACATCTCTCAGGGTTGTACCAAGCACATCTCTCAGGGTTGTACCAAGCACATCTCTCAGGGTTGTACCAAGCTCATCTCTTAGGGTTGTATCAAGCACATCTCTCAAGGTAGTACCAAGCACATCTCTCAGGGTTGTACCAAGCACATCTCTCAGGGTTGTACCAAGCACATCTCTCAGGGTTGTACCAAGCACATCTCTCAGGGTTGTACCAAGCACATCTCTCAGGGTTGTACCAAGCACATCTCTCAGGGTTGTACCAAGCACATCTCTCAAGGTTGTACCAAGGACATCTCTCAGGGTTGTACCAAGCACATCTCTCAGGGTTGTACCAAGCACATCTCTCAGGGTTGTACCAAGCACATCTCTCTGGATGGTACCAAGCACGTTTCTCTGGATGGTACCAAACACGTATCTCTCTGGATGGTACCAAGCACATCTCTCTGGATGGTACCAAGCACGTTCTCTGGATGGTACCAAACACGTATCTCTCTGGATGGTACCAAGCACATCTCTCTGGATGTACCAAGCACGTCTCTCTGGATGGTACCAAGCACATCTCTCTGGATGGTACCAAGCACGTTTCTCTGGATGGTACCAAACACGTATCTCTCTGGATGGTACCAAGCACATCTCTCTGGATGGTACCAAGCACGTCTCTCTGGATGGTACCAAGCACGTCTCTCTGGATGGTACCAAGCACGTCTTTCTGGATGGTACCAAGCACGTCTCTCTGGATGGTACCAAGCACGTATCTCTGGATGGTACCAAGCACGTCTCTCTGGATGGTACCAAGCACGTTTCTCTGGATGGTACCATGCACGTCTCTCTGGATGGTACCAAGCACGTCTCTCTGGATGGTACCAAGCACGTCTCTCTGGATGGTACCAAGCACTTCTCTCTGGATGGTACCAAGCACGTCTCTCTGGATGGTACCAAGCACGTCTCTCTGGATGGTACCAAGCACGTCTCTCTAGATGGTACCAAGCACGTCTCTCTGGATGGTACCAAGCACATCTCTCTGGATGGTACCAAGCACGTCTCTCTGGATGGTACCAAGCACGTCTCTCTGGATGGTACCAAGCACGTCTCTCTGGATGGTACCAAACACGTCTCTCTCTGGATGGTACCAAGCACGTCTCTCTGGATGGTACCAAGCACGTCTTCTGGATGGTACCAAGCACGTCTCTCTGGATGGTACCAAGCACGTATCTCTGGATGGTACCAAGCACGTCTCTCTGGATGGTACCAAGCACGTCTCTCTGGATGGTACCAAGCACGTCTCTCTGGATGGTACCAAGCACGTCTCTCTGGATGGTACCAAGCACGTCTCTCTGGATGGTACCAAGCACATCTCTCTGGATGGTACCAAGCACGTCTCTCTGGATGGTACCAAGCACGTCTCTCTGGATGGTACCAAGCACGTCTCTCTGGATGGTACCAAGCACGTCTCTCTGGATGGTACCAAGCACATCTCTCTGGATGGTACCAAGCACGTCTCTCTGGATGATACCAAGCACGTCTCCCTGGATGGTACCAACACATCTCTCTGGATGGTACCAAGCACGTCTCTCTGGATGGTACCAAGCACATCCTCTGGATGGTACCAAGCACGTCTCTCTGGATGGTACCAAGCACATCTCTCTGGATGGTTCCAAGCACATCTCTCAGGGTTGTACCACGCACATCTCTCTGGATGGTACCAAGCACATCTCTCAGGGTTGTACCAAGCACATATCTCTGGATGGTACCAAGCACATCTCTCTGGATGGTTCTAAGCACATCTCTCTGGATGGTTCCAAGCACATCTCTCAGGGTTGTACCAATCACGTCTCTCTGGATGGTACCAAACACGATCTTGCTCGTAGTCTGGACTCCAGCCTGCCGACGTAACCGCATCAGACTAATAAAATAAGAATGGCCACTCCCTATCACTAATCAGAAATGGAACAAGGCCCTTTGTTTATTGTTGACGAGGTCCATCAACAAGGAATTCCACAGGATTCTTTATTATATGTGAAATAAACCAGCACCACGTCACGTGTGTCCCAATTTATAATTTATTCACAATTAATAGTAATTCACAAAATATTGTGAATGCAGCCCTCAGGCTGGATGAATTAGGTCTTAAAAATATGTGAAAATATTTGTTAATTTAATATTATTCATAAGGTAACGGTCACATTTTCTTTATTACTTAGATAAATAAGAGTTGTAATTCTTCATGTTTATACTAACATTTCTATTTTACCGTTAATTTAAGAATTATACACAACAGAAACATATCTTTTAGTGGGTATTTAATTCAATTGAAATTAATTAAATTTTATTCAACATTGGTGGAAAATTTCCCAAGGTTACAACTCCTCATGAAGGTGACTATCTATTTTTGCCCTCCCGCCCTCCTTTGTCAGCAACTGGTATGTGTTTTTTACATCTGCAAGGCAATTCTGAATTACAGTGGCTCCTCTACTTTGTGGCCCCAATCCACATAGGTTATAAAGTATTTGCAGCAAGACAGAGATTAACAGAATAAAATTCAGCATGGACAGCTCTGCCAAAAAACCACAGAGTGCTGGCACTCAAGGGAGCACTGAAGTCAATGACATCATAAGAAGAGCACTATCACTCAGCATTATATCCAAAATCAAAAGATTCTCCAACACTTGTCTGACTTGTCACATTCCACGAAGTTATCTAGCATCTCTTCTTAAGAGCTTTCCTAGCAGTTACCTAGCAGTAACTAGGTACCTGGGAGTTAGTCAGCTGTCACGGCTGCTTCCTGGGGGTGGAGGCCTGGTCGAGGACCGGGCCGCAGGGACACTAAGCCCCGAAATTATCTCAAGATAACCTCAAGTTAAACCTCCTTCTGTGAATTAATACAGATGGATGGGGGGAATCAGGCTATTGCTTTAGAAACACAAATTGATTCATCATTGCTAACGCCGCAAGAAGATACTCACCCAGGAAGCAGCCACCATCCAAAAAACCCAGTTAGCCTGGGTTGCTGTTCAGTAGATTGTTAAGCTACATCACGTCATATATACCAAATTTCCCCGACCCGAAGCCCTCGATTTTAAAGATGCGTTAAATTATGTCAGAAGAAACCCTGTTTACCAAATCCTTTATACTCCTCTCTTCTGTATCCATTCGTCCACTGTACAAGTTGAAAGGTTTGCATTCAAGACACAATGACATAAAGAGAAGCCTCTCCATAGCTCAGTGTCCCAGCAGGGAAATAACCTCGTTTCCTTCTGGCCCATAACCCTAACAGTCCTCACAGCCTCCTGTTAGACTCTTTCATTACTTGTGTTATAATATGCTGATACTTTTCTTCTTCTGTTCCCATTCCATCCAAGACCCAGTGTGCACCATATGGCTGGACAACGACCGCTGTTATACTAAACAGTATGTAAACGTTGGCCGCTTTCAACCAACGGCGCCCACTGGGGATTGGACTTATTCTCCTTCATCTCTAATGTCAGAATGTGCATCATCATTGGCCAACAATTCCGATATTTATCAAGAACACAACAACAATATGAGTCTGAAACCGGGGACGAGTCTCTTGAATGACTTCCTCCATGACGCCTTCATGCTAAATAAGGAAAGCGGGAATTTTTCCCCTGCAGCTACCAGAGGTTACCAGAGGCAGCTATTGAACAAGTGCTCAATATCTGTAGTGAAGCTCCGCCTAGGATATAATGCCTAGATATTTTTTTTTACAAAACGGTAAACTTTTTATAAGTCACATGGACGGAGGCATAGTCAAGAGGGTTACAGATTAATGAAAGGTTATTAAGTAACACTCAAAATAATGTTTACTATAAAGTCAGATTTATGTATATGTCAGGTGACTGGAGGTAACCGAGTTAACTTCACGGATTGCTCGTGTGTAGCAAGCGCCAGCGGTAACTGGGTCTTCATCGACCTGGGCGATGTTCACAACATCACATCTTCCGTCACCACCTCCTTCGGCAACGAATCCATCCTCCTCACGAATGCAACTATTCATGTATGTTTATTTGTAATTAAGTATTTTCCTCTTCTTAAGTGTCTTTTTCATATCACTTTATCCCTCTTTTTCACAGTTGTGCCACTAACGCAAACATGTGCAGCTTAGAGGTCTGTGGTAGTAGGCGTAAATTGAGACATAGACCGCATGCAAGCCTGCAACAGGTGTGCAATTGCACACACGTGTCAGGTAGCACCTGACTCGCGCGGGCAGCACGTGTCAGGTGTCGCTTGGTGGTTGTGTGTCGCGACGGGCAGCATGTTGTGTGTCGCTGTGGGTAAAAGTTTAAGTATAGGAAGAGGTGAAGTGTCCAGGTGATCAATAGTAGTAGTAGTAGTAGATTGAATATGTATGAGTATGTGCCGTAGAGTTAATCGTGTGTAGATATATAGTTAAATTACAACAGTGTCGTCGCTACCCTGGTGCGGGGTAGACGTCTAGGCCTACCCCTCCACATGGATTTACTGCTAAATGGGTACAGACGGCCTTAAGGCTCTCACAACCTAGCAGTGATATATACCATCTATCTACTGAAAGCTTCACCTAGGTTTCAAAGTGGTGAGCAGTGCATCTGACCAGATATCTGGATAAACAACACTATGTTTTGAAGTGGCGCCTTGGGCATGGGGACATGGCCGCTTCCCCTTACCCCACGCCTGGTCAGACGCCTGAGGTGGTACCCCGGGCGCTGGAACTTTAAGCCAAGTTTCCAGCGCCCGGGGTACCGTTCTTAGGGGAATGGGCCTATTGGCCCGTTCCCCTAAGCTGTATTTTCCCCTGTACAGCCTGATTACAGTGGCAGGAACGGACCACTGCATACCGTTTTACAGATGCCTCAGTGATTGGTGGTACCAGTGCAGTGTTACACACAGTGTAGAGAACTATTAAGTGTTGTGTGGTGTGTGTGGATAAAGTAGGTTTCAGAGTGGCACTCTCTGCACCTGTCACTCTAGTTGGAGCCACACTACCAGTGCGGTACCCTCAGCAGTGTTGCCAGCTGACCGTGTATACACCTGCGTTTGCTTGTATGGTGTCTGAACTATTCATCTTGTCTCTGCACTATGATTAATAGCCGCTGTTGTTCTGGGTCCAGGACATAGCCTGAAGTGCTCCCACTCTGGTAGATGCTGACGTGTCTTGTCACTTCATGTTGTGACTCTGGCAAATATGGCCACTTCCCTCCCGCCTTCTGGGGTCACCCACAGCGACCCTTCCCAAAATGCTTCAGACGCATCTGCGTCCACTTCGGCCACCACCCCGCATGACGTACAGCATGGCCAAGCACTCCATACCTCTGTTCCCACGTATGAGGACACCAGCAAAGTGATGAAGCAGCCTCGGATGGTAGTTTTACTGTACACAAAAGCCGGAAGACCTTACGTAAAGAGAGAAGGTTAAGGGAAGGTAACAACTCTGTCAAGACGACCAATGTCACCCGCACAAAGGGGGCACCACGACCCACCCTAGCTCCCCATAATAAATATGCCAGGCTGGCATTTCCATCTCAAGTTACCAGTGACCAGAGGTACGCCTGGATGAGACGTGACATTCCTAGCCATTTTCCTGACCCCATAGACCTCATAATCCTTAGACACGCCTCGCCCTACATCTATATAGCCAGGTCCGATGAAGTCACCATCTCGGCCCTACTCCAAGGTCAAGTGGGTGGCATCACATTCAGTAAAGCAGACTCTCCTGAGAGGTCCAGGAGGTACAGAGAGTACCTTGTCACATCCTACCCTCATGACCTTGACATCTCCCATGCGAAAGAATTACCAGGTGTGTACAGTGCAAGACGCATCAAGTCTGGGAAAACGAGGCGCCGCCTCCCAGTCATTACAGGTTCCTAGGCCCCTACCGGCCAGCCTATCCTATAACACCCTGGGTGTCCTCAGCTGTCATGTGTTTTAACTGTCAACACTTTGGTCACGTAGCCAAGCACTGTCAATCTTCAGGCACCTGTGCCGTCTGTGCAGCCAATCATCTCACTAAAGACTGTCCCAATAAAGACCACGCCCCTGGGACCGATGAGACCTCATCCTCAGCCACCAAGCACAAGTGTTCCAGGTGCTTGCGTGAGGGTGTGACCGCCTGGCACAAGGACTGTGTCAAGCGGCCTCCCCCGCACAGCACAGTGGGGCAACCCTCCACCACCCCAGTCAACCCCCCCACCCGGGGTGGCCCCACCACTACACCTATGGGATGACCCCACCACCGTTCCTGACACCAACAGCTTGACAACCTTCCCTCACCTACCTGGGAAGCCTGGCGCCAGCCTGCAGAGGGAGGTGTTAGAACTTCCAGCTCGCATGAGTAAAATAGAAATTACCGTCAATAAACTTCAAGAAACACTCACGAAGATTGAAAATGGTCTCAGCAGCATTTATGCTAAGATCGACATGGACGACCTGAGACAGTGTTCAAGCCATCATCTCGCAAGCCCGAAGAGTGAAGTGAACGTCCAAGTCTCTAGTGAAATGCCTACCAGCAATGTAAGTGTTGACACGTCTCAAGCAAGTCTTGACCCCTCCTCCAGTGCTGTAAGTGCCGCTGTGGCAAGTGAAACATATGAAAACCCGTGTGTCTTAGCTATAATTAACAAATGCGCTCAAGAACTCATTCCAAACAACACCGCTTGTGTCTCTATGAATCCTGATGAACATGAAATGATTGTAGATGTTAGCAGAAGTACAGGCACCCAGCTGACCTTGAAACAGATGAGAGAACTCTTTGACATTGATGACCGTGAACAATTGTCATTTGTATGCAATAGTCTACAACTTGTGAATCTTGTAAACACTTCTCTTCGTCAGGTTCATGAACACCATTACCCACGACCAACTCACTCTTAAATTTCTCACGTGGAATGTGAGAAGCGTGCAAAGGAGGCTGTTTGATCTAATGATGTACGCTGGTGCCAACAACATTGATGTACTGTGCCTGCAGGAACCATACACTGCAAACACAAAAAATAAAACGCCACCCAAACTCCCAGGTTATGTAGCTTTCTCAAATGTTGGTTCACATGATGTCGGTATCTTGACGTATGTTAAAAGTAACGTAGTGTGTAAACATGTTAAAAACCACTAAAGTGACGACTCATATTATCAGCAGTTTCAGATTGCTACAGCGACCGGGTTTATTAACTTGGTTAATGTATATGTAAGGTGCGATCAAATGGTGGAAGCCTCTCTCCCAAAAATTACCAGCAGCTCTCAAACCATTGTAATGGGTGATTTTAATGCTAGACACACTAGCCTGGGTGACACCAAAACAAACAGGAATGGCAGAGTCTTTGTAAAATACTTAAGAGATAATAACATGTCCGTCTTCAACTTTGACTCCTCTAACGTCACACACCTCATGGGTGGCAGGCTTGATTATGTCATTGGTCACGGTCTCATTGATAATGCTGTCGGAGGATCAATTGTTCATGATGTGAGATTTTTTTCTACGCCTACCTCCCTTAGGAGGTGGATTACAAGTTTAAAGGCTGCTCACGGCAGTTAAGCATGAGTCCAATAGAAAAAGGAAAAGCGGGAGCAAACCGCCAGGCCTCCACCACTAGAGGTGAAAACCTGTCCACAATAGGCCGCTGGCTCTTCCTAGTTAAACAGGACGTTAAAACTAATAAAGGGTAACCGACGGGTTCTCACAATCAAATATTTATATTGATGTGGCGCTATGAATTGGAATTCGAATTCCCAAGAACAGCCGTCATATCAAGATCACATCAACATTTAATCGTAATATGCAGAAATATGGTGGAATAATATGTTGAAGGGTTGACATCAAAGACCGTTTTCTATAACATAACAATTTATTAATAACAAGAGACTAACTACTACATTACCGAGTTTACGTTACGTTAATGTCCATCCAGTGGCACGATAACAAACAGCTAAATAGCAACCCTTGCTGTGAGGCTGCATACTGAACTAACTTGAACACAGGTGTGCCCACTGATGACGCAATATTGCAAATCAAAGAAAAATATCACAGACTAAGTTACACCACAGCGAATGGTTACGTTATTGTCCATCAAGTGGCATTTGCAACACAGCTATTCAACAGCCCCTCGAGAAGTGACAGCAGGCTCCATCTTGCTGACACTTCGGACTGACAACATGAACTAACTGAACAAATGAAGGATATCCACTGAAGACAAAGACACAAGCATGCAATCAATAGTGTCTGTTTCCCTGTGTTACGGCCCTCTCGGGACGCAACGGGGTTCTTACTCTGATGTTGTTAGAGGAAGTTATATCCGACCCCAAGCCAGTAGTGGCTTTCAAGGGATGTGATCCGTGACGCAAGTAACTTAAAGGGGGTAGGGAAAGAAACTTAAAAACTTAAGATTATAATTTACCATCACCATATAAATAATATATAAAAGTGCACAGGGGGAGGGGTATTAACACTGTACAGGGGAAAATACACAATTGTCTTCTGCTGAAGACTCTGGAGCAAAACTCTCGGTGCTGAGTCCTCGGTGCTTTTCGTGGTCTCTTGACGAACTCTTCTGAGAAGTTGAGCCTACCCTGGCCACAGGTCGGCCAAAACACAGGTCCACTGGGGGCACCGCCGTGGAGGCCGTCAACCACACGTCCAGCAGGTTCGCTGGCAGGTTCCGGATCAGCAAGGCTGGTCAGGCCACTCCACGAGCGATATAAGGGGAACGCCCAAGACAGGAGCCTCGTGTGACACCACAAAATCACTCTCCTGTCCTCAATACCCCAGTGGAAAAACGTCTCCAGCAGTCGGTCCCGGGTAATCCTTCTACTGCCACTCCACTGGCAGGGTAACACCACAGTGTTCTTCCGGGGGACGACTTCACAGCTGCTGCAGCAAAGCACAAGGTATGGAGACAGCTGCTTTGGGTAGACTGACTCAACTTCCAACACAGCAGTCCCAGGTCGACTCTGTAAGCAGACACGTCATCAATAACTGGGACACACTAAGGCACCTCACTTACAGGCTCAGACACAAACGCCCACCTATCCACTCCATAGATGGCGCTGGTGTCTGAGCACCACCTCACCCGAGGTCAGCAGCGGCTGTGTTGAGCGCTGAACCGGACTAGAAACTGGCCCTCGAGGCCAATACATCCCGTCCTCGCCAGGTGTCGTCGTCCGTTTGGAGGGGGTTTCGGGAGCTGACCCACAGATGGCGCGGTCGTCACTGCTCCGTGCTCGGACGCCGGATCCGGGTTCGTAACACCCTGACAGCTACTATAATCACAAGCTTCGGGGTCCTCCCGCCCCCCAGGAGAGACCCACGTAACTAGGCGGGAGTCCAACAGTGACCCCCCCCCCCTATCACAACCCAGTGTGAACACTCTTTGCAACTCCCTACAAGAAGTTGCCCTGTTGTAAACAGTAACAAAGACAGGCAAGGCGGGATTCTGGGACACAGCTCCACAGATCCCTAGATGACTCTACTCTCGTCACCAGACGACAACCAAAAGAAATTGCCTTAAGTGATTAATTACGTTAATTGACTGATCGCAGCAGTCAGCAACAAAGTACTACGGTAATCACAAACAATTGTCTCACACTAGACAACAACATGATGATACTCTACGTTAATCATTAACACTTGTCTCTCATGTTAACAATAACTCAAACTTATATTACATCACACTTGACTCCTTGCAAGCATTCAGTGAGTAATGCTCAATCAAGGTCAAACGGACCACTAATTACATCCCCATTGAGTTACGTTAACTAAGCCTACCCTAACTTGGTAGCTTCTCAACAGTCTGTGTCAAAAATTTACCAGTGAGTGTTAATTACCCTAATTAATTCCCTAATTAATTCTGAGCAATTAATTAACTGTCACCAGGACCGATAATTAATCATCCATAAATACGTCTCACTCCGCACTGCCTAAGCAGGTCTCATCAAACACTGTGAATTCACGGGAAAGGAGTTAATTACCCTAATTAACAAGATGTGCCACTAATCCACTGTCCTCAGACAGGATATGATTAATACAACGATTTATGCTAGCTCCACGACCTCGCTTTACCGGGTCATCGGAGCTCTCCAATGTTAATTACTCCAGTAATTAACCTGAGCCACTAATTGCTATAACCCAGAAAGGTAATTAGTCTCGAGCAAATTACATTAACACAAATACTGACAGACTCTGACAGATCCTCTCCCACTACGTGAATTCATGACGAGAAGGCTAATTACATAATTAGCTAGAGTGGTCAATTAGTTGTCACACGGACAATTAATTGCTCCTGAGACGTATCTCACTCAAGCTCAACGCTGTTCTCTCTCATAACAGCCCTCACTCACTCCACAATAAGTGTGCACCCCTTATCCAGTTAATTACCCCTTACTTAATTAACTCACTGAATCCTTAAGTCCTCAACACAACTTAAAGAAACAATGTAACCCCAGTGTTAAATAGGTCACACTACAATGGCATGCAACAACACAAATGCACTGCCCACATATGGTTGCAGTTACTGCAACTCGCTAATTACTGTGCCCACACAATAATGACACACGGTTGTGCAACACACAAGAGTATATCAATATTACTGCCCCCCCACCTTATCTTGCACCCGTTGCAAAGGACTACTGTGAGCACACACTTACCTCAGCAAGGCAATTAACCCATCAATTGTCTGCTCTCATTAAGCACTGTGAATTCCCCTGAATAATCCTAGAGGTCCCTTAAACCCTCAACACAGTTCCTGGGGCAATAATATCGTATAAACTGATAACAATACTGCACAAACCTGCAACATAATGATGCCATCAGCATACCCCACATGCTAATGACATCATTAGGCAATCAGTCATCAATCACATCTACTGACTCACCACACAACACAGTACATAAAGCATGCAAATGAACACATAGAAATGGCATTCACATAATCAATGAAAATTATATCATCAGGTAAATATAACTAACTACACAGACCTCAAGGGTCCCCACTGACATCCCTGCAACCTGGCCTGCCTACCTTTAATGATTATAATTTATATACGGTACTCTATGGCATTAATCCAGTCTGAACGATTATATAGAATTGACAGGCTGGATCACTTATATGGTAAATCTCTACACTGACCGGTTACATACTCGAGTCAGCCTACACATACATACATTATGATACTACAGTGTGGTCCCGTGTATAACATCTATCTCCAGGTACCGTCCTACCAGTCACCTGGACGTGCTACAAACAACTGTCTCTCAGCTGCTTCTCTAGCCTGGCGAGGCTCTGAGACAACTCTTACCGGGAATTTCCACCAGTACTCATCACACTGTACACAATGATAATAGTACTCACGTCTTTCTCTCCTTATTTTTTTTACTCATTTCCCAGGTCACTACCACACTAGCTGTCAACATTTAGCTTGCTCCTCATGCGTCGACAAGATGTGGCCCTAGGCTGTCCCGGGAAAGTGGCCAAGTGGCCCAAGGAGGTGGCCAAGGCATGTGGCCACCGCGTAGCCCACAGCGCCCCTCCCGAGCTGAGAGGGGGGGGGGGCCGGTGGTAGCCGGCGCCCGGGCTGGCGGGTGGGTAGTCGGCGCACGGGCCGAGCCGGGTCGAGCCGAATGGCCGGGCCAAGCGGCTGGGTGGCCTGGGGGTAGCCACGGGTAGCGCATGACGTCATAGCACCCCACCCGGCTGAGCTGGTGCGTGGGGTGAGGTGGGGTTTGGCCGCGCGGGTGGCCTGGGGGTGGCCCCCGGGCATACACACGTGGTTAAGGAATCACCAACAACTCCAGCAAACCAGAGCCTGCCTTGCTCTACACTGGGGTGACAATGGCCGGCGGCATCCCCACACTGACGCAGCCTGGCGGAATACAAAAATCCAACAGGGGCCTGTAATATCCCTCTCACTTACACTGCCCAACACCAATTGTCCATTGCCACTAGACAGGATGCTCAGACTCGAGGGATGAGGGATCAATCTGATACACCATGAGGCTCTGCCATCTGCCTCATGGGTTAACACTGCAACTGTCTCTTACTTTGTCACATCGGCCCCAATTTCACGCAAATTTGGCCTAGAAACAACTCGGGATGGCAGGAGTGCCATCCCTGCTGGACAACACGGTAACGTCCACGATTAACAGAGGTGGAGGGGGAAAACTCCCCCCCTCCACCCAGACACATCCTCGTCCACCTGCTCCCCTGCTCAGACTGCCTATTTCCCGGGCTAGGGAAACTCAAAATGCCCATACCTCCTCCCTACTTTGTCTTGACCAATCAGCACAAACCCGGCACTGCTCCCTCGTGCCGCTACCAATCACAGCTCTTCGCGCCAAAACTCGGCTTGGAGAACACATGCCTACTCCAATCACAGCCTCACTGACCCTCGAGCGTCCCGTGACGTCACAAGGAGGGGAAGGCCTAAAGACAATGGTGTGATGTCTCACATGTTGGGGGGGGGAGGCAACGTTCTCCCCACCTCTAACGGTTTTAGTCAAGTACCTCACATACCACTTCACTCTCACCTCGAGCATCCTGTTTCACAGAAACAGGAAAATTTCTGTAATTCTCTCTACAGAGCAATCACAGACTTCTAACCAGTCCCAACCGACAGTCCTTAACATAAGCTTTCATTCAACATCCCACAAGTATATGTTAGTTCGAAAGCTTCAATTTCTAGAGCGACTAGCCTAATCTAGAAACTAGGAAAACTAGCTGAGGGAATCTAGATTCCCTCACACATGAATTAGTTAGTGATCACTTTGCCATATTCAGTTCATACACTATCAATAATGTCAAACCCCTAAGCTTTGAAAAAGAAATAATTAATATCCCTGAAAATTTACACATGCTCTTCAAATTCCGCATTTCTGAATGGTATAACACTTACTGCTTTACTACGGTCAATGCATTATATGAGGACCTGGTCACTGAAGTAACCGCTTTTTATGACAATGTTGTAAAATCCACAAGACCCAAACCAATGAGGAAGGGACAGAGGTGGTTCACTGACTCACGCCTTAAGCCCCTGCATGACAGAGTTCTATTCCTAGCTGAGCAGTATAAAACACATAAAACAGCTGACACCCTCAACATATTTCTTAAAGCCAGCCGAGAGTTTAGAGAGCTAAAGGAACAGGTGTATACACACACACAGATCACACTAACGTGATGCATCAAATAAACAAATTAAGGCAGTGTCTGGGATGCTCCCGGACGCAGGTTCGAATCCTCGTCACGGCCCTTGTGGATCTGTTCAACAGGTGTATAACCAGCACTGGGAACAGTTTCTGCAAGGCATCAATCATGCAACATATTCATCCCAAATGTGGAATAAAATTAAAAAGATTTCTCGTCCTAGCAGTCGTCAACTTGATCACCATTCACCTGTAGACTATGCCGACATGCTGCTTCAGCAATATGCAAGCACTGCTAGTATAAGCAGTCTGCCCCTGGACCTGCAAAACTATCTGGCTAGTACCAAAATAAATCGTAACTTCAGTAATGAAATTGCCTGTAGTGAAATAGGGCCTGATGATCACTATGGAATAACCCCCTTTGAAATTAAAAATGCACTCAAGAAAGGTAAGGCTACCTCTCCTGGAGAGGATGGCATCACATACAACACCATGAGAGTACTTGCTGAAGCGCCAAATAGCCCTTTGCTAGAATTGTTTAATCAAAGTCTAAGGCAGGGTGTTTTACCTGACCGCTGGACACAGGGACTCATAATACCCATACCCAAGCCTAATTCATAAAAATTTAGACCCATTTCAATGACATCGTGCATGTGTAAAGTTCTTGAGAGAATTATTCTCGACAGACTAATGTTTCAAATCAAGCCCCCACCTTGCCCCTAACCTGTATGGTTTCCTTCCTGGAAGAAGCACACAAACTTGCTTTGCTGAGTATTTTATCAGAGAGGGACCAAACTCTCAGGCGGCATTTATTGATCTCCAAACTGCTTTTGATACAGCAAACAGAGAAATAATCCTAGAACAGCTAGCCTCTTTTGGAGTTAAGGGAAGACTGTTGATATAGCTCAGGGCTTACCTGAGTAAAAGAACCGCCTCAGTCCTTTTCAAGGGGGTCAAAAGTAAACTTTGTGCACTATTTGAGTTGGGTACACCCCAGGGTGGAGTGCTAAGTCCAGTGTAGGACTTAGCACTTAACACTTAGCAATGTTCTGATGCACAAATTAACAATTGATATTCCCACACTACCTGACGAAGCCGTCATTTGTTATGCCGATGATATATGCATTGTTGCAAATTCCCAAACTAGACTGCAAGCTCTACTTGATTCATTCGCTGCTAAAAGCATTGAATGTGGTCTTGCTATCTCTATAACTAAATCCAGAGTTCTCCATCCCCAAGAGAAAACCCATGTCCCTATAACTTTCAAGGTCAACAACCAGAACATTGAAACGTGTGGGCAGCACAAATACCTTGGAGTTGGTATTAACAGTGACATTGTAAATGATCTACACCGTAGATTAAAAGAAAGACTAAAACCATTGAGAACACTTACTGGTAAGAATATTGGTATCAATATTAAATATGCTAGACTATTCTATATGATGTTCGTTAGATCTCTCGTTGATTATAATGCTCTGCACTTAATTAATTACCCCTCCTCTGTGTTGGACAAACTTGAAGTAGTACAGAATGAGGCCATGAGGATAATTCTTGGTGCTCCAAGATGCACAAGAATCATCAGCATGCGGGAAGAACTGAAGCTTCCAACCATACTAGAGAGAATAATGCAAGTCAACACTACCTTTTGCCTTAAAGTCATGAGAGACCCTACATCTCCTGCATTGCTCAGAGACAAATTATTTAGTGCTGTTAACACCCTTTTGACTGGTGCCGACATACCAACTCACTCCTTTTATGATAATTGGCTGAGCAACAATGCTTACAATCTTATTAAACTTAACATTCCTTTTAACTGCAATCTACCTGTCTCTGATATTCCTCTTTATCTGTACCCCACCATTCCAATATCATACACACCTGTCACCAAGAAAGATAATGAGAATCTTGCTCTTCTCAAAGCTGTCACTCTTGAAACAATTGCCTCCTCCATCGAGAGTTTAAGATCTCACGAGCACTGTGTCTACACCGACGGCTCAGTCCAATCCTCTACTGGACGGACTGCAGTGGCATGTAGGTTTTATAGAAATAATATTTGCACAAAGACTGTCAGTGTCAGGTTAAACAACTGGCTGACCTCCACACAAGCAGAACTAGCAGCATTACACTTAGCTACCAGTACATTAAAAAACATTGGAGGAGGAATAATATTCTGTGATTCAAAGTCTGCTCTTCAAGCAATCGAAAACTTCTCTTGGAAGATCGACAGCAAGAACCTCATACTCCCAATTATAAATGACCTAATTGATGCACAGAGTAAAGGGTCTCGAATCTCCTTTGTATGGATACCTTCACACATAAATATAACCCATCATAATGAGACAGACATTGCAGCCAAATTAGCGTGTAACAAGTTTGAAGTTGAATTAGATCTAGGTATCCCCATCTCTGCTGTCAAAACTGTATTGGTCCCAACATTCAGATCTGATAGGAAAGAACATACTGACTCCCAACGACCTGAAAGTACTAGTATAAAAAGCTATGATTTGTTCAGATCTGAAACCTACATCTATGGGCAGCACAAAACGTCCACTAGACTGTGCGACACAGTGGTTGCAAGGATCAGGTTGGGTTACCGTTACCTGTGGCAGGTGGTTGCCGGTGACGGATCTCCCAATCCTGAGCACTCCATTTGCAAACTCTGTGAGCAGGAACTACGACACGATTTCCCACACTACATCACTGAATGCCCAGTTATTAGACCTTTCAGACCAGTTGTCATGAGGTACCTGGAGCTTTGCAATTACTTTATTCACTCTCGTATTCTTGAAGATATCCTTACAGTGTACCCAAAATTTGTCAGTGCAGGCTACTAAACACATGGCCCTGTATGACTAACCATCATGCGAGATGGGGACTTGTATTACCACTGCTACCTTATTAAATCGTGTGTTGATGATATCCTCAAAATTCATCAGGAGTCTGTCAGTGCAGACTGCTTATCACATGCCTCTGTATGACTAACCATCCTGTGTGATGGGGATTTTTTAGCATCACCTAGTTAGCTTTTTTTTTGACACACTGTACTCCACTTCATATAGTCTAGGGTAGCTGCACTAATGCAGATGTACCTCATATATTAATAATAATAAAAAAAAAGTTAAATAATAGTATGTAGGAGGGATATGTTGAGGCGGCCTAGAGAGGGGGGCCTCCCTACCCCTGACTGGGTAGGAGACCGAGCTTTAAAGATGGGAGGTTAGGGGTAGGGCACGGCAAGGAGGAGAGGGGAAGGGAGGGGAGCACGCGGAAGCTATGACTGATAGCGCGGGTCTTTGTTTTATTATAGTAATTCTTTGTCTCTGGTGTGGGTCTCCGCGGTGATTATTATCATGAGACTCGAGGGTGTTCATGGTAGAGGTGTCAGCATCCCCCTCCCCCTACCCTGCTTCCAGAGCGCTAAGGATATGCGGTTCATACCCACCACATAGGTCTTAGGAGTGACACCACATGACCACATGGGGTCACCTCTTCGAAGGTTGAGGCATAACTGTTGTGAATGTCATCATCAACATCTACCATAGTCAGTCCTGCCAATCCCTCCCCCTCCAACCACATAGCAGGGTATATCACATACCACCACCACCACACATAGGTATGAGGTCTTCAATGTCGCGTGCCCCTGGGCGGGTAGCGAGCCTTTGGAGGCACCTCGCCTCTGTAAAGTTTGACACATAACTGTGGCTAAATGAGGCAATACCGCCAACCATACCCGCTCCCGACCGCTCCCTCCCCTCACACTTAGCAGTCACTTGACACCCACAAGTTAACAGATTACACGTATTTCTCGCCATACAGAATAATAAATAATAAATAAATAAATAGTTAAGAGAAGTAAACCCGTTTATATATAATTTGTATTCTTTTATTATTATTAAACACTTATTAAGTAGCACCGCATGTCTCTGTATTCGTATCAGATAATGACTATAGCCTGAGGTATAGAACTTTTAATTTCGCTTTTGACTCTGAGTAACGAGTCTCAAAGTATACCAGTCTTCAATTTTCTTCTATCAATTCAAATCAAATCTATGCCAGTAAAAGCAGTCACTCAGGAAAAGTCAGTAGACATTTTTACTGAATGTAGGAAAGACAACTTCTGGAGGCAGCAGCACTAGAAGACTTGCAGGTATGTGTTTCCACTACTGAATTAAATATATGTAATTTTTAAATCTAATCCCGGGAGCTTCACCATTACACACATCTAGGTGGTTCCCAAGTCCTCCATAAACGAGGCAAAAAAAAATAGTAAACACATTATATATATATCGCTGTATTCATATGGGGGCAAGTGTCAGCCTGTGGTCTTGTATGTCTTTCAGCAGTCAATAAGTAGTTAAAGGCGTAAACCCTTTATATATAATTTGGCCAGGGAGTGAGCCTTCAGGGGGTAGCTCACCTCTTGGGAGTTTGACACAAAACTGAACTAAATGACTCCATACCACACACGATACCTAGCACGTCCCCCACCCCCTCCCTCCCTACACCTAGCACACAAGTCTGTTTAACTTTCCCCTCCAAGGTTGAAGGGGGGGGGGGTTACACACGGGTCTCTATATTCACAACAAATAATGACTATAGCCTGAGATATAGATCTTTTAATTTCGCTTGGACTCTGAGTAACGAGCCTCATCGCATACTAGTCTTCAACTTTCTTCTATTTAATCAAATTACTGGCTGCCTTTAAATAGCATTTAGCATCAGTCAGTAAAGCAGTCACTCAGGTAAAGGCCATTAGGCATTTTTACTGAATGTGGGAAACACTACTTCAGGAGTCAGTAGCACTGGGAGACTTGCGGGTAGTTTTTTTATTTTTATTTTTACATACAAAGCATACAATTTAAATACAATAAAAACGGGAAAACACAGAAAACATAACAAAACAAAACAATAGCCTCAATAGCAACCGGCCGGAAGGGCCAACAGCTCAGTACAACAAAATACAAACACGAAAAATGCAGTGAAAAACACAGACATCAAGACAAAATAGAAACAATTGTCAAACAAGCAAGCACACTAACATCTCAAAACAAAACATCATAACACAAAACAAACATGAAGATGCATAACAGAAAACTTAACAGGACAAGCACAATACACAACAAAAAATAAAAAATAATAAACAAGTACAACATGTAAAGTAATAATTAAAACACCAGTGTAAACGTACAGCACAGAAACAAGACATGAATAAAAACACCCACACCAAACCAACCGCCCAGCAACAAATCAATAATAAACAAGCAACCCATGCAAATCAGAAAATAAACATAGGTACATACACAACAACAAACACGCATCGGCCTGAAGGACCGAGAACAAAACAACATAAAGGACATCATGAAACAAAACAAGAAAATCGCACAGCACACAACAAGCTAAGAATAAAAACACATGCGAGTAATGCAGAAGGATAACATACATGTCAAAGTAAAATCAGCTTACTTATGTACCCGGGAATGGGGATACCACACATTAAACGCCTCCCAAATCAGCCACCTCCCCCAAGAGGCTTGACCCACCACCGGGGGCGCCATGTGAAGCGGAACCCCGGCAACAAACACTCGCAGACAGGGAACCCATATGGTGTCCCTCCGGACGTGAGTAACCGCCACCCTATCCCATACACCTGGAACCCGCTCATCAGAAAAGTCCTCCGGCTTCTCAGACAACAGGAACTCGGCAACCCAGGCCTCCAGGTCCTCCACAGTAGGGGGCCGGACAGAGGGTACCACCACAGGGGCACCAGCGGCCACGGGCACACCACCAGACGACTGCAGGAACCATGGCGACGCGCATCCTTTCTCAAAGTCACCACCAGGCCACGCCCAGCACCAGCATCCTCACCACCCCCGGCACCGGAAGCCACCACACCCCATTGCGGAAAGACCCCGGGCGGGGAAGGAACAGGAGGCACACCCGAGACACAGGCAGCATCCCCAGCAGGCACATGTACCTCCGCCACCACCAACCATGGAGACAATGACTCATCCGGAGCCACGCCGTCAACACCTGAAGACCCAC
>NC_091151.1:2263101-2273101 GCF_040958095.1 Procambarus clarkii
CGAGATGTAAAACGCACAGTAGCATGTTGGTCAGGGTACGTTACAAAGTGTGAAACACATAGTAACAGTGATTTTGATTTGTTATAATAATAAGATTGAAGACCCCGTTACGACACTCGTTACTTTTAAAATGTTATTTGGGCAAAGAATGATGTTACCATGTTGGTCACGTTACGTTTCAAGGTTACAAGGGTTGGCCTCTGTGCTTATTCCGATAGAGACATATCAGTCTTCCTTCGGTTAATATACTGTTTTAAGTCTCCAAACCTAATGGTGCGTTTGTGAACTGGGTCCATACTCTAGTATTATTATTTCTGATCATATGTAAAGGCTTTTGCACAGAACAACCGGTCTATCCAATCCTACGTAGTTAACGGCTATCAACTGAAAGAATATTAAACTAAGAACTAAGTTCCTCTGCTAACAGCACACACCGACTATTCCATTGAGAATTACTAAGGTGAAAAAGATTAGTCACCAGGTGGATCGAGCGCCAATGTGGGGATGAAAGAGTGGCTGAGCTGTGTGATAACTCAGCGATAAAGAAAAGAGACAAGACCGATCTATCATTCATCGTTAGATAGTTCCTCTGAATAAGCTGAATAGGATGTGTAGAATCTTTAAAACTAAGGTTACTTGGAAAAAATAAATACTTTTCCCAACTACTGGTGTGTTTGAGGAGAAATGTAGACACAGACTACGGGGAATGGAAAATGACGTATGATGGGCGAGAGGGCATGTGATGGCGGATGTGTGGGTAGAAGACCTGAGATGAGAGCAGAGAGGCAAACAGCGCTAATGTCATTGTGTGTTACAAGGACTGCACAGTATTATATATTTTTTTATTGATAAAAGAAAACCACAACGTGCAAACAGAAAAAAAGTAAAAAAAGCTAACGAGGTGATGCTAAAAAGTCCCCATCACACAGGATGGTTAGTCATACAGAGGCATGTGATAAGCAGTCTGCACTGGCAGACTCCGGATGCATTTTGAGGATATCATCAACACATGATTGAATAAGGTAGTAGTGGTAATACAAGTCCCCATCTCGCAGGATGGTTAGTCATACAGGGCCATGTGTTTAGTAGCCTGCACTGGCAAATTTTGGGTACACTGTGAGGATATCTTCAAGAATACGAGAGCCAATAAAGTAATTGCAAAGCTCCAGGTACCTCATGCCAACTGGTCTGAAAGGTCTAATAACTGGGCATTCAGTGATGTAGTGCGGGAGATCGTGCCGCAGTTCCTGCTCACAGAGTTTGCGACTGGAGTGCTCAAGATTGGGAGATCCGTCACCTGTAGCCACCTGCCACAGATAACGGTAACCCAACCTGATCCTTGCAACCACTGTGTCGCACTGTCTAGTGGACGTTTTGTGCTGCCCATGGATGTAGGTTTCAGATTTGAACAAATAATAGCTTTTTATACTAGTACTTTCAGGTCGTTGGGAGTCAGTAAGTTCTTTCCTATCAGATCTGAATATTTGGACCAATACAGTTTTGACAGCAGAGATGGGGATACCTAGATCTAATTCAACTTCAAACTTGTTACACGCTAATTTGGCTGCAATGTCTGTCTCATTATGATGGGTTATATTTATGTGTGAAGAAACCATACAAAGGAGATTCGAGACCCTTTACTCTGTGCATCAATTAGGTCATTTATAATTGGGAGTATGAGGTTCTTGCTGTCGATCTTCCAAAAGAAGTTTTCGATTGCATGAAGAGCAGACTTTGAATCACAGAATATTATTCCTCCTCCAGTGTTTTTTAATATACTGGTAGCTAAGTGTAATGCTGCTAGTTCTGCTTGTGTGGAGGTCAGCCAGTTGTTTAACCTGACACTGACAGTCTTTGTGCAAATATTATTTCTATAAAACCTACATGCCGCTGCAGTCCGTCCAGTAGAGGATTGGACTAAGCCGTCGGTGTAGACACAGTGCTCGTGAGATCTTAAACTCTCGATGGAGGAGGCAATTGTTTCAAGAGTGACAGCTTTGAGAAGAGCAAGATTCTCATTATCTTTCTTGGTGACAGGTGTGTATGATACTTGAATGGTGGGGTACAGATAAAGAGGAATATCAGTGACAGGAAGATTGCACTTAAAAGGAATGTTAAGTTTAATGAGATTGTAGACATTGTAGCTCAGCCAATTATCATAAAAGGAGTGAGTTGGTATGTCGGCACCAGTCAAAAGGGTGTTAACAGCACTAAATAATTTGTCTCTGAGCAATGCAGGAGATTTAGGGTCACTCATGACTCTAAGGCAATAGGTGGTGTTGACTTGCATTATTCTCTCTAGTATGGTTGGAAGCTTCAGTTCTTCCCTCTCGTTGATGATTCTTGTGCATCTTGGGGCACCAAGAATTATCCTCATGGCCTCATTCTGTACTACTTCAAGTTTGTCCAACACAGAGGGGGGGGGGAAATTAATTAAGTGCAGAGCATTATAATCAACGAGAGATCTAACGAACATCATATAGAATAGTCTAGCATATTTATTATTGATACCAATATTCTTACCAGTAAGTGTTCTCAATGGTTTTAGTCTTTCTTTTAACCTACGGTGTAGATCATTTACAATGTCACTGTTAATACCAACTCCAAGGTATTTGTGCGGCCCACACGTTTCAATGTTCAGGTTGTTGACCTTGAAAGTTATAGGGACATGAGTTTTCTCTTGGGGATGGAGAACTCTGGATTTAGTTATAGAGATAACAAGACCACATTCAATGCTTTTAGGAGCGAGTGAATCAAGTAGAGCTTGCAGTCTAGTTTGGGAATTTGCAACAATGCATATATCATCGGCATAACAAATGACGGCTTCGTCAGGTAGTGTTGGAATATCAATTGTTAATTTATGCATCAGAACATTGAACAGTGTGGGACTTAGCACTCCACCCTGGGAAGTACCCAACTCAAAGGGTGCACAAAGTTTACTTTTGACCCCCTTGAAAAGGACTGAGGCGGTTCTGTTACTCAGGTAACCCCTGAGCCATGTCAAGTCTTCCCTTAACTCCAAAAGAGGCTAGCTGTTCTAGGATTATTTCTCTGTTTGCTGTATCATAGGCAGTTTAGAGATCAATAAATGCCGCCTGAGAGCTTGGTCCCTCTCTGATAAAATACTCAGCAAAGCAAGTTTGTGTGCTTCTTCCAGGAAGGAAACCATACAGGTTAGGGGCAAGGTGGGGCTTGATTTGAAACATTAGTCTGTCGAGAATCATTCTCTCAAGAACTTTACACATGCACGACGTCAGAGAAATGGGTCTAAATTTTTGTGAATTAGGCTTGGGTATGGGTATTATGAGTCCCTGTGTCCAGCGGTCAGGTAAGACACCCTGCCTTAGACTTTGATTAAACAATTCTAGCAAAGGGCTATTTGGCAGCTCAGCAAGTACTCTCATGGTGTTGTATGTGATGCCATCCTCTCCAGGAGAGGTAGCCTTACCTTTCTTGAGTGCATTTTTAATTTCAAAGTGGGTTATGCCATAGTTATCATCAGGCCCTATTTCACTACAGGCAATTTCAATATTGAAGTTATGATTTATTTTAGTACTAGCCAGATAGTTTTGCACATCTAGGGGCAGGCTGCTTATACTAGCAGTGCTTGCATATTGTTGAAGCAGCATGTCGGCATAGTCTACAGGTGAATAGTGATCAAGTTGACTGCTAGGACGAGAAATATTTTTAATTTTATTCCACATTTGGGATGAGGATGTTGCATGATTGATGCCTTGCAGAAACTGTTCCCAGTGCTGGTTATACACCTGTTCCTTTAGCTCTCTAAACTCTCGGCTGGCTTTAAGAAATATGTTGAGGGTGTGTTTTATACTGCTCAGCTAGGAATAGAACTCTGTCATGCAGGGGCTTAAGGCGTGAGTCAGTGAACCACCTCTGTCCCTTCTTCACTGTTTTGGGTCTTGTGGATTTTACAACATTGTCATAAAAAGTGGTTACTTCAGTGACCAGGTCCTCATATAATGCATTGACGGTAGTAAAGCAATAAGTGTTATACCATTCAGAAATGCGGAGTTTGAAGAGCATGTGTAAATTTTCAGGGATATTAATTATTTCTTTTTGCAAAGTTTAGGGGTTTGACATTATTGATAGTGTATGAACTGAATATGGCAAAGTGATCACTAACTAATTCATGAACAATTGATCCTCTGACAGCATTATCAATGAGACCGTGACCAATGACATAATCAAGCCTGCCACCCATGAGGTGTGTGACGTTAGAGGAGTCAAAGTTGAACACGGACATGTTATTATCTCTTAAGTATTTTACAAGACTCTGCCATTCCTGTTTGTTTTGGTGTCACCCAGGCTAGTGTGTCTAGCATTAAAATCACCCATTACAATGGTTTGAGAGCTGCTGGTAATTTTTGGGAGAGAGGCTTCCACCATTTGATCGTACCTTACATATACATTAACTAAGTTAAGAAACCCGGTCGCTGTAGCAATCTGAAACTGCTGATAATATGAGTCGCCACTTTAGTGGTTTTTAACATGTTTACACACTAGTTTTCCTTTAACATACGTCAAGATGTTAAAAGTAAACTAGTGTGTAAATATTATTATTTAGTTATTTAACTATATATCTACACACGATTAACTCTACGGTACATACTCGTACATATTCATCTACTACTACTACTACTATTATTGGTCACCTGGACACTTCACCTCTTCCTATACTTACACTTTTACCCACAGCGACACACAACATGCTACTTCTCGCTACACACAACCACTGAGCAACACCTGACACGCGCTGCCACATGCTCCTCGGGTCCCCACAGATAACACCCCCCGCCCCGGAAGACACAGACCACGCATTTACCTGCTTCAGGTGTGCAATTGCATACCTGTTGCAGGGCTTGCGCACGGACTACGTCTCAATTTACCCTACTTTTGGCAGGGTCACTCGTGTGATGCGCTCGTCTGTGATGTGTGTTCATCTATGATGTTTGACATAGAGATGTGTTTACAGATTGGATTACCATTCAGATATGTTGTCAGGTGAGATTAATATTCAGTTTAATTGAGAGGGGTGGGGGGTTGACATAGTCGTGTTGACAGGTGGGCGTGACATACAGTAACACTGACAGGTGGGCTTGACATATAGTTACATTGACAGTTGGGCTTGACATACAGTTACATTGACAGGTGGGCTTGACATACAGTTACAGTGACAGGTGGGCTTGACATACAGTTACATTGACAGGTGGGCGTGACATACAGTTACATTGACAGGTGGACTTGACATACAGTTACATTGGCAGGTAGGCTTGACATACAGTTACAGTGACAGGTGGGCTTGACATACAGTTACAGTGATAGGTGAGCTTGACATATAGTTACATTGACAGGTGGGCCTGACATACAGTTACATTGGCAGGTAGGCTTGACATACAGTTACAGTGACAGGTGGGCTTGACATACAGTTACAGTGACAGGTGGGCTTGACATACAGTTACATTGACAGGTGGGCTTGACATACAGTTATATTGACAGGTGGGCTTGACATACAGTTACATTGACAGGTGGGCTTGACATACAGTTACAGTGACAGGTGAGCTTGACATACAGTTACAGTGACAGGTGGGCTTGACATACAGTTACAGTGACAGGTGGGCTTGACATACAGTTACATTGACAGGTGGGCTTGACATACAGTTACATTGACAGGTGGGCTTGACATACAGTTACAGTGACAGGTGGGCTTGACATACAGTTACAGTGACAGGTGGGCTTGACATACAGTTACATTGACAGGTGGGCTTGACATATAGTTACATTGACAGGTGGGCTTGACATACAGTTACATTGACAGGTGGGCTTGACATACAGTTACATTGACAGGTTGGCGTGACATACAGTTACATTGTCAGATGGGCTTGACATACAGTTACATTGACAGGTGAGCTTGACATTCAGTTACATTGACAGGTGAGCTTGACATACAGTTACATTGACAGGTGGGCGTGACATACAGTTACATTGTCAGATGGGCTTGACATACAGTTACATTGACAGGTGAGCTTGACATACAGTTACATTGACAGGTGAGCTTGACATACAGTTGTGTTCACAGGTGGGATTCTTAAAAGGCCAACGTGACCCCATAGTGGCCAACCTGAGTGACACGCCGTCGGAGTTCACGACAGAGACTTTCAATGGTGAGTACCCTGGAGGGCACAGTACCCTTGACCAGTGTTGTTCACTACACCAGTGTGGGCACAGTACCCTTGACCAGTGTTGTTCACTACACCAGTGTGGGCACTGTACCCTTGACCAGTGTTGTTCACTACACCAGTGTGGGCACTGTACCCTTGACCAGTGTTGTTGTCTACACCAGTGTGGGCACTGTACCCTTGACCAGTGTTGTTCACTACACCAGTGTGGGCACTGTACCCTTGACCAGTGTTGTTCACTACACCAGTGTGGGCACTGTACCCTTGACCAGTGTTGTTGTCTACACCAGTGTGGGCACTGTACCCTTGACCAGTGTTGTTCACTACACCAGTGTGGGCACTGTACCCTTGACCAGTGTTGTTGTCTACACCAGTGTGGGCACTGTACCCTTGACCAGTGTTGTCACTTATCCATTGTGAGCACTGTACCCTTGACCATTGTTGTTCTCAGCACTATTGTTGGTGTAACAGTCTAAGCTGTTTTAGAAGCTTTGAGACCTTGTATAGTATTGTCGACATGGTTAATCTTGGTTTTGGAGTTTCAGGATAGTTTCTACCTGAGTTTTTGGGCATGATTGCTACAGTCTTGGCGTGAGGTAATTCAACAGGTTTAGATAAATTCAGGTATTAAAAGTGATTGTAAATAATAACATCTTGTGTTAAGTAACTGTGTCAATTTAACGTCTACTGGAAATATAGAGGAAGTCCTTATGTTGACAAAAGGGCCATATAAGTCAATTAGAATATAGGACTAGTTGTGATCTGGCCTCTGACTCACTCTTGGTCAAGGAGGTCAGGCGGTCAGAAGTATAACACCTTCAGTGTTTGTTAATTCATAAATTATAGATGCAGGTTACTATCCACTATTGTATTTGAAAATAAGGTTGGTCAAGTATCTGTATAGTTACCATCTGTGTTGAGGATAAAGATTCAGTTAGTCTTAGTTGCCAGTGAATAACAATTAGCAATTGTAATGAACGGCGGCAATTAATCTGAGGATAGCGCAACGATCCTAGGTCAGCTTCACAGCTGGGAGAGGAGAGAAAATCTAGTGTGGCTGTGAATATTGTAGGGTCAAGACCCTCTCCTAGAAGCAGGCATTACAACTGGTCTGGCTTTGTTTAAGTTAAAAATTCAATAAGTTTCTAGTATTAGTATTTGGTAAGTCTTACTCATTTGCCTCAGATAGGAAGTGTTCATTCAGGGAGTGTTCATCCTTTGTAAAATCTATATCTTTTATATTAATTAAACTTTTGATTCAATTAATTTGTATTTAGTGAGTTCCCTCCATTTTATATTCTTTCGTTGTGTTCAAGACCTCATGCTTTGTGCTATACTCCCATGATGTCCTGCAAGCAACCTCAAGCATGTACTACCTCATATAAACCCTTTGTGTTTTAAATTAAACCACACTTAACGTAAAAACATCCTCGTATTCATAATTAGGGATGCACATTTTGGGATTTATGTCTATTTGACAGTTCCTGCTTCACCGTCATTTGGGGGAATTATTCAGTGAGTTTACTAAGTCAGGAGGTGGCGGCCGTCTCTCAACGTTTGCAGTGTACCAGAGAAGGTACAGTGTCCTTGCATCGTGATATCTAGGTGATCAAACGCTTTAGATTCGATGAGATGGACTGAAGGTTACATTAAAAACTTTGGGATAATAAGAACAACTAATTAACAACCAGCATTTAACCAGTTTAAGTGAGGTTAAAGGCTCGCCTCCGTTACATTGGCACTGTTCCCTTGACCAATATTGTTCTCTACACTAGTATGGACAATATAACTTTGACCAATGTTGTTCATTACACCAGTGTGTGCCCTGTACCCTTGACCAGTGTTGTTGTCTACACCAGTGTGGGCACTGTACCCTTGACCAGTGTTGTTGTCTACACCAGTGTGTGCCCTGTACCCTTGACCAGTGTTGTCTACACCAGTGTGTGCCCTGTACCCTTGACCAGTGTTGTTGTCTACACCAGTGTGTGCCCTGTACCCTTGACCAGTGTTGTTGTCTACACCAGTGTGTGCCCTGTACCCTTGACCAGTGTTGTTGTCTACACCAGTGTGTGCCCTGTACCCTTGACCAGTGTTGTTGTCTACACCAGTGTGGGCACTGTACCCTTGACCAGTGTTGTCTACACTAGTAGTAGGGAGTGCAGTGTAAACACGATATTTTTTTAATATCGTGTTTAAGCTGCCGAGTTAAGGTGGGTTTGGGTTAAATATACAAAAAGGGGTAACAAAACTATATCTATAAGGTTAGGTTAAGGATAATATATTTAACAAAATATGTCCAGCACAATAAACTACATCTGGAAGGTTAGGTTAAAAATCAAAGAATAAGAACAAATTATATAAAACCTAATAAATACCCTAAGATCAAAAGAGGTTAGATTAAAGGGAGAAGAATAAGAACAATAATATCAAATAGAATAAATTCAACTTATGTACAACTTGACGAACTTTAAGTAAAAAAGATACAAAGTGCATAAACTGACATATCGAACAAATATACCTTTAAATGCTAAAATACCCTAACTTTAACAAATAACATTTGAAATGCGTAAACATCCATTTGAGAAATTACCCCTTGAAAGGAGTAAATGCCAGTATATAACAAATCCTTTGAAAATGCTTAAACACCTTAATCTTTAACAAATAGTACTTGAAATGCATAAATGACCATTTGAGAAATTAACCCTTGAAATGAGCAAATGAATATGAGATATTGAATGACAAAACACTAAAAAGACCCGCAGGAATATTTATGTAAGTTAGGTCATGTCAGTTTGGGTAAGTTATGTTAGGTAAGTTACATTATGTGGAGGAGGTTAGGTAGTTAAGGGTAGGTAAGTTATGTTTACGTTATGTAAGTTAAGTTAGTAAGTTAGGTACAGTGGTTAGGTCAGGATGGGTAAGTTAGGTTAGATAGGGAAAATAGGTAAGTTGGACTAGGTAAGTTAGGTTAGGTTAAGTATATTATGTTAAGTTAAGTTAAGTTAGGATGCATAAGTTAGGTTAGGTAAGTTACATTAAGTTAGTAAGGTTAGGATTGGTTAGGTTAAGTAAGTCAAGTAAGGTTAGGTTAGGTAAGCTAGGTTAGGTTAAGTAAGTTAAGTTAGGTTAGGAAAGTTAGGTTATGTTTGTTAAGTTAGGTTACGTAAGTTACGTTAGGTTAGGTAAGTTAGGTTAGGTTAAGTAAGTTATGTTAAGTAAATATGGTTAGGTTAGGTAGGTTACACAAGGCTAGGTTAGGTTAAGTTTGGTTATGTAAGTTACGTTAATTTAGGTTAGGTTATGTTAGGATGGGTCCGGTCGGCCGAGCGGACAGCACACTGCCCTTGTGATCCTGTGGTCCTGGGTTCGATCCCAGGCGCCGGCGAGAAACAATGGGCAGAGTTTCTTTCACCCTATGCCCCTGTTACCTAGCAGTAAAATGGGTACCTGGGTGTTAGTCAGCTGTCATGGGCTGCTTCCTGGGGATGGAGGCCTGGTCGAGGACCGGGCCGCGGGGACACTAAAAAGCCCCGAAATCATCTCAAGATAACCTCAAGATGGGTAAGTTTATTTTAGGTTAGGTAAGTTGTGTTAAGTTATATTAGGTTAGGTTAGTTAAGTTTAGTTAAGGTAGGTTAGATTAGGTAAATTACATTAGGTAAGGTTAGGTAGGCTAGGTTAGGTTATGTCAGTTAGGTTAGGTTAGGTTATGAATTAATATATTTTCTCTAATTTTTTTCTTATGAAATGATAAAGCTACCCAATTCATTATGTATGAGATCAATTTTTTTTTTATTGGAGTT
>NC_091151.1:2275601-2292879 GCF_040958095.1 Procambarus clarkii
TGACTTGGCCGCTTCCCGGTGATTGGCAGCTCCTCCTGCTTGTGTAGCACTGAAGTCAACATAGGTATTGGCTAAAGTTGAAACGCAAGTGTAGTCCCACACCAACTGTCTACCATTCTTCCAGGGTTCACCGTAATTCCGTCTGGGCGACCGACAGGCTCATCAGAGTTGCGGGACATTAGGTAACGGGGCTCTCTCTCTGCTGGACAACCGGCTGTGGTAAGGCTTCTCTTAATAATGTCATTAACCTCGCCGTGTCTTGCATGCCATCCTCCCGTCCTTTGGCAGAGAAGGCCATGCCGTACGTACCTGTCGGCCTTTGCCTCGCCGCAAATACACCTGTATTCGGGTGTGGATTGGGGCAGCTAGGCGGAGAGCCACGGCAATTCGGAGGGCCTGCGGTGTGAGACGGGTGCCGGTTGCTGACATTGGGGTTGCTAATAGGAAATCACCTGCATGGGGAGCTTGCTACAGCTCTAAGTCGGGCAGTGTCATGTGGTGTTGTCGCAGCTTCTAGCAAAGTTGCAGCTTCTTGGTCGGCAATGGGGCGATCCCAGCTGGATTACTTATGGGCTTCAGAAGGCGGTGGTTGGGGTGCTGGTCCTGCGAGAGAGACCCATTTGGTTGTGCAGTCTGTGAAGCTGGGATCATGCACCCCTGCCTGTTGAACTAGGTGCTCAGGTAGGATTTCCTTCACCAAGTTGTCAGACCCCACTGAAGAGGACAGGAACGCTGGTACAGCAATTTGTGTTGCTGTGCGCACTCCAAGGCCCCCGAGTCTGACAGGAAGGGAGGCCTGTTTCCACTGTGAGTCGCTGAGGGAAAGATTGAGGGCTTTTTCTAGTGTTGATTTCAGCATATATATATATATATATATATATATATATATATATATATATATATATATATATATATATATATATATATATAGATAATGTAAAATGTGTTTCTTGGCTGAATAAAGTGCTATGGTTGGACCAGAGCTTAAGGGTTACTGCAGCTCTTATCCTGGAGGATAAGATACATTGATGTCATCAATCTGAATGACCTTAAGTTGTGAGGAGAGCTTTATTGAATTGTTATGGTGCATGTTTATTTTGTACTTATAATTACAGGGTGAAGCACAGGGTGAGGCACGGGAGGAGGTACAGAGTCAGGCACAGGGTGACGTACAGAATCAGGTATAGGGTGAGGCGCATTGTGATGCACGGGGGGAGGCACGGGGTGAGGCGTGGGATGATGCACAAGATGAGACAAGCGCTGAAGCACGGGTGAGGGCGGGGGGTGAGGCACGGGGTGAGGCACAGGGTGAGGCGTGGAGTGAAGCGCGGGGTGTGGCACTAGGAGACGTCACGGTGCATCTTTTCACAAGCAAAAACTAGTCTGCTAATTTTACTTTGTCATTTTCCCGTTGGTCTATCTGTTGTTTCATAATTTCAATAAATAATAAGAAGTGTTTTTGTGTTATGTTGGTGGCTTCGATGACAGTTAATTTGCGTTCTTTATCATGCCTTAAAACCAAAGTTGACAAACCAGAATTTTAATTAAATTTCTTCAAATTCCCAATATATTTGTCTTACCTTTATTAAGACAAACTGTTATTATGAACTCTTATTGTTTCAGTGTATGCTTCAGAGGGCGACCCCCCCCCCCCTCACATTACATACTCCTCACACTAATTTGGACAAATAATTTATGATCATCATTTAACAATAATCTCTTTTTGTTATTGTAATACCCGGGACCTCAGGTCTCCGTTAGTCACCTCCTCTCATCAAAATATAATATTAAACTTGCTGTATATTTTGCCGAATTTGCTTTATTTTTTTTAATAAATTCACATGTAAGATTTCATTTGGCCAAATTCCAAATTAAAGAATTCATGGAAGCGACAGAAGTGTTGAACTCCTCGTCCAGAGCTGGAGTGTTGAACTCCACGTCCAGAGCTGGAGTGTTGAACTCCACGTCCAGAGCTGGAGTGTTGAACTCCACGTCTAGAGCTGGAGTGTTGAACTCCACGTCCAGAGCTGGAGTGTTGAACTCCACGTCCAGAGCTGGAGTGTTGAACTCCACGTCCAGAGCTGGAGTGTTGAACTCCACGTCCAGAGCTGGAGTGTTGAACTCCACGTCCAGAGCTGGAAGTGTTGAACTCCTCGTCCAGAGCTGGTGTGTTGAACTCCACGTCCAGAGCTGGAGTGTTGAACTCCACGTCCAGAGCTGGAGTGTTGAACTCCACGTCCAGAGCTGGTGTGTTGAACTCCACGTCCAGAGCTGGAGTGTTGAACTCCACGTCCAGAGCTGGTGTGTTGAACTCCACGTCCAGAGCTGGAGTGTTGAACTCCACGTCCAGAGCTGGAGTGTTGAACTCCACGTCCAGAGCTGGAGTGTTGAACTCCACGTCCAGAGCTGGTGTGTTGAACTCCACGTCCAGAGCTGGTGTGTTGAACTCCACGTCCAGAGCTGGAGTGTTGAACTCCACGTCCAGAGCTGGAGTGTTGAACTCCACGTCCAGAGCTGGAGTGTTGAACTCCACGTCTAGAGCTGGAGTGTTGAACTCCACGTCCAGAGCTGGAGTGTTGAACTCCACGTCCAGAGCTGGAGTGTTGAACTCCACGTCCAGAGCTGGAGTGTTGAACTCCACGTCCAGAGCTGGAGTGTTGAACTCCACGTCCAGAGCTGGAGTGTTGAACTCCTCGTCCAGAGCTGGTGTGTTGAACTCCACGTCCAGAGCTGGAGTGTTGAACTCCACGTCCAGAGCTGGAGTGTTGAACTCCACGTCCAGAGCTGGTGTGTTGAACTCCACGTCCAGAGCTGGAGTGTTGAACTCCACGTCCAGAGCTGGTGTGTTGAACTCCACGTCCAGAGCTGGAGTGTTGAACTCCACGTCCAGAGCTGGAGTGTTGAACTCCACGTCCAGAGCTGGAGTGTTGAACTCCACGTCCAGAGCTGGTGTGTTGAACTCCACGTCCAGAGCTGGTGTGTTGAACTCCACGTCCAGAGCTGGAGTGTTGAACTCCACGTCCAGAGCTGGAGTGTTGAACTCCACGTCCAGAGCTGGTGTGTTTGAACTCCACGTCCAGAGCTGGAGTGTTGAACTCCACGTCCAGAGCTGAGTGTTGAACTCCACGTCCAGAGCTGGAGAGTTGAACTCCACTTCATGCTGGAGTGTGGGGAAGATAACTTTAGACTCATAGTGTCATATTCTCTTCCAGTGACGGCGTATGGACGATATTTGTCGCTCATCAGGTGGGACGACATTCCCCTGTGTGGTGTGTTACCTGGGAGCCAAGGGTTACTGAGAGCAGCCACAGGGTACTCCCTCTCCTGGGACCAACGGGTACAGAGAGCAGCTCCGGGAAGTGTGTTCTCTAGATCACTGTGTTCTCCAGATAACTGTGTTCTCTAGATCACTGTGTTGTCTAGATCACTGTGTGGTTCTCCAGATCACTGTGTTCTCTAGATCACTGTGGGTTCTCTAGATCACTGTGTGTTCTCCAGATCACTATGTTGTCTAGATCACTGTGTGTTCTCCAATCAGTGTGTGTTCTTCAGATCACTGTGTGTTCTCTAGATCACTGTGTGTTCTCCAGATCACAGTGTGTTCTCCAATCACTGTGTTCTCCAGATCACTATGTGTTCTCCAGATCATTGTGTGTTCTCCAAATCGTTGTGAGTTCTCCAGATCATTGTGTGTTCTCCAGATCACTGTGTGTTCTCCAGAACAACTTTTCTACTCAGGATCATTTGTGTGTGTGTTTTCAATATTGTTGCATTTTCAATGTTACTATGAGGTCCTTAGAGTTTAGGTGAAGCCGTAGAACACACTGTGTTCTCTTAATTATTCGGAGTTTATAAGTTTAGTTTAGTGGGAGATTATTCTTTATCTCCAAGAATATTGTATATCACTTTCTCTAGAACAACGTGTGAGGGGCCATTAAGAATAATACCACAAGGTGAGAGACGCTGACCATCCTTCTCCTCATTGTAAGTCTCTATCTAGACACTGATCGCTGTAATGAGCCCATTATTATTATTATTATTTGTTATGAAGAACAGAATAAATCTAAAACTCTGTCTTCTTTCTCAGCTGCAGTGACTGCTGTTATATCATTGTCGTATAATGACAGTGGCAACAGTGACTGTTGTTGTATCCTTTTCATGGTGTGTATAATAGTAATGACAACAGTGACTGTTGTTGTAACTATGTCATAGCTGCATCCATAGTTTTCAAATTCATTTTTCTATAAAAAAGTTGTAAATATCAGGATTTTCTTTATCATTTATATTAAACAAATAGAGATTTTATACAAAATTTAAAATATCCCAAGTTATTTTACAATTTATTGAAATATTTTAGTTTTGTTTTATTAGTTTTATAAAACTGTAATATCAATATAGCTAGAGGTTAAGTACTAATTGTATTTTAGAAGCAATGAAATGCTTGTTCTCATACACTAAGAAGGTTAGGTTAGGTCGTGGTTTTCTATTCAGCATTTCAGGTAAACTCAAATATTCACAATTTATTTCACACTGTGGTTTTAATACTAAGTGAAAATAGGTACAATTCCAGACTGCTAGGAATAGTATACATAATTACACCTACTTGTCCTCTTGCATTTACCTCCCCATATTCGGAGGATGGGCTGCATAGGTTATATAATGGTAGTGGTAGTAGTGACTCCTGAAATATTCTTGTCATAGTGTGTATGCATGTGTAGCAATTTTTCCACACATGGCTAGCCCCACGTTGTGGGTGCCAGATGTGAGATTTCACCCCTTCACAGACTCTCTAGCATGGCACTGGGCGCCAGATGTGATATTTACCCCTTCACTGACTCTCTAGCACGGCACTGGGAGCCAGATGTGAGATTTCTGGTTATTGGAGTGAGATTTGAATGTTTGTCTTCGACAAACATATGAAGACACTCCGGAGGCGTGAAGTAGACGCCACGGTACAGGTATTTCAGAAAGTGTTGAAGACCAGGGCTGTCTTCTATTCCACATGCAATACCAGACCTTCCACACATAGGTCTTTGTCTCTGCTACTTGCTTGCGAGCAAATTTAACAGGTAGCAGATGGTGGGCCTCACACCGAATTTGTATTCAGTGCTTGAGGCTCTGGGGCTGGATCCCGAGCCAACTCAAACTATTGACAATATCAAGAAGAAATTGAAAAGAATAATGGGGCAGTACTTCATAATTAGGAATGACATTAAAGGCACGAATAACAAAAATAAATGAATTTATTAAACAAGTTATGTACTAATACACAGTGACTCACATTCGTTGTTACTGAAGAGTGTCACTTCAACAACCGTCACAACACCACTTCGCAGCAAGAATCCGTTTCCACCACTCTCGCAGGTGTAAGATAACAACTGTCTACACCCAACAGGTCATGACCTAAAGGGTCATGACAATTACCACACTTGCGTCTGGCAGTATCCTAACACCTCACCAACCACAACAAATTTACACTCGTAAATAAATACAAAAGAACACTGTCACCAAGACATTCACAACAACAATAACAAGTAATTACTGTATTTTATCAGTGTCACAAAGACACTAAATCACAATGAATTAATTAACACTCAATAATTTACGATACTCACTCTGTCCACTCAGTCAACATTCAATCAATTAATTAACAACCATACGTTAAACACTGTCACACAGACAGTCGATTAATAATCAGTCGATTAGTTTACATTAATCACACTGTCACTCAACCAGTTAACAATCAATTTATCAACACAACAATAATTATGATAATTAGAATACTTATTATTGCTTATCACACAGACGAAACAATAACAAGGTATCACCTCACAATATAATCCTTAATGAGATAATCATACAATAATAATATGTGTCACTAAGATAACCGTAATTACACCACTTACTTACGTGTCACAAAGATGACCGTAGTAATTAATCACTCCCTGTGACATATTAACACCCCATCTCAAATGTGTTTAATAATATTGTTCACACACACACACATACGTCATCGGTCACTCCACTAACGACGCGACATTTGTAAGGGACCTGTGGTAGGTGCTGCTGGTGGATGTGAACGAGTGAAGGAACCTGACCTGTGGTAGGTGTTGCTGGTGGATGTGAACGAGTGAAGGAACCTGACCGGTAGTAGGTGCTGGTGGTGGATGTGAACGAATGAAGGAACCTGACCTGTGGTAGTTGCTGCTGGGGGATGTGAACGAGTGAAGGAACCTGACCTGTGGTAGGTACTGCTGGGGGGTGTGAACGGGTGAAGGAACCTAACCTGTTGTAGTGTTGCTGGGGGATGTGAACGGGTGAAGGAACCTGGCCTGTGGTAGGTGCTGCTGGTGGTTGTGAACGGTGAAGGAACCAGACCTGTGGTAGGTGTTGCTAGGGTATGTGAACTGGTGAAGGAACCTGACCTGTGGTAGGTGCTGCTGGGGGTGTGAACGGGTGAAAGAAACCGACCTGTGGTAGGTGCTGCTGTGAATGTGAAACGGGTGAAGGAACCCGACCTGTGGTAGGGGCTGCTGGTGGATGTGAACGGGTGAAGGAACCTGGCCTGCGGTAGGTGCTGCTGGTGGATGTGAACGAGTGAAGGAACTGACCTGTGTTAGGTGTTGCTGGGGGATGTGAACGAGTGAAGGAACCTAACCTGTGTAGGTGCTGCTGGGGGATGTGAACGGGTGAAGGAACCTGCCTGTGATAGGTGCTGCTGGTGGATGTGAACGAGTGAAGGAACCTGACCTGTGGGTAGGTTCTGCTGGGGGATGTGAATGAGTGAAGGAACCTGACCTGTAGTAGGTGCTGCTGGGGGATGTGAATGGGTGAAGGAACCTGTACCAGTGGTATAGGTGCTGCGGGGGATGTGAACGGGTGAAGGAACCTGACCTGTGGTAGGTGCTGCTGGGGATGTGAACGGGTGAAGGAACCTGGCCTGTGGTAGGTGCTGCTGGTGGATGTGAACGAGTGAAGGAACCTGACCTGTGGTAGGTGCTGCTGGTGGGTGTGAACGAGTGAAGAACCTGACCTGTGTAGGTGCTGCTGGTGGATGTGAACGAGTGAAGGAACCTGACCGGTAGTAGGTGCTGCTGGGGGATGTGAACTCGATGAAGGAACCGGACCTGTGGTAGGTGCTGCTGGTGGATGTGAACGAGTGAAGGAACCTGACCGGTAGTAGGTGCTGCTGGGGGATGTGAACGGGTGAAGGAACCCGACCTGTGATAAGGTGCTGCTAAGTGATGTGAACGAGTGAGGAACCTGACCTGTGGTAGGTGCTGCTGGTGGGTGTGAACGAGTGAAGGAACCCGACCTGTGGTAGGTACTGCTGGTGGATGTGAACGGGTGAAGGAACCCGACCTGTGGTAGGGGATACTGGTGGATGTGAACGGGTGAAGGAACCTGGCCTGTGGTAGGTGCTGCTGGTGGATGTGAACGAGTGAAGAAACCTGTCCTGTGGTAGGTATTGCTGGGGGATGTGAACGAGTGAAGGAACCTGACCTGTGGTAGGTGCTGCTGGGGGATGTGAACGAGTGAAGAAACCTGTCCTGTGGTAGGTGCTGCTGGGGGATGTGAACGAGTGAAGGAACCTAACCTGTGGTATGTGCTGCTGGGGGATGTGAACGGGTGAAGGACCTGACCTGTGGTAGGTGCTGCTGGTGGATGTAACGAGTGAAGGAACCTGACCTGTGGTAGGTGTTGCTGGTGATGTGAACGAGTGAAGGAACCTGACCGTAGTAGGTGCTGCTGGTGGATGTGAACTGAGTGAAGGAACCTGACCTGTGGTAGGTGCTGCTGGGGATATGAACGAGTGAAGGAACCTGACCGGTAGTAGGTGCTGCTGGGGGATGTGAACGAGTGAAGGAATCTGACCTGTGGTAGGTGCTGCTGGGGGATATGAAACGAGTGACGGAACCTGACCTGTGGTAGGTGTTGCTGGGGGATGTGAACGAGTGAAGAAACTTGACCTGTGGTAGGAGCTGCTGGGGGATGTGAACGAGTGAAGGAACCTGACCTGTGGTAGGAGCTGCTAGGGGATGTTGAACGGGTGAAGGAACCTGGCCTGTGATAGGTGCTGCTAATGGATGTGAACGAGTGAAGGAACCTGACCAGTGGTATAGGTGCTGCTGGGGATGTGAACGGGTGAAGGAACCTGACCTGTGGTAGGTGCTGCTGGGGGATGTGAACGGGTGAAGGAACCTGGCCTGTGGTAGGTGCTGCTGGTGGATGTGAACGAGTGAAGGAACTTGACCTGTGGTAGGTGCTGCTGGTGGGTGTGAACGAGTGAAGGAACCTGACCTGTGGTAGGTGCTGCTGGTGGATGTGAACGAGTGAAGGAAACCTGACCGGTAGTAGGTGCTGCTGGGGGATGTGAACGAGTGAAGGAACCTGACCTGTGGTAGGTGCTGCTGGTGGATGTGAAACGAGTGAAGGAACCTGACCGGTAGTAGGTGCTGCTGGGGGATGTGAACGGGTGAAGGAACCCAACCTGTGGTAGGTGCTGCTGGTGGATGTGAACGAGTGAAGGAACCTGACCGGTAGTAGGTGCTGCTGGGGGATGTGAACGGGTGAAGGAACCCGACCTGTGAAAGGTGCTGCTAATGGATGTGAACGAGTGAAGGAACCTGACCTGTGGTAGGTGCTGCTGGTGGGTGTGAACGAGTGAAGGAACCCGACCTGTGGTAGGTACTGCTGGTGGATGTGAACGGGTGAAGGAACCCGACCTGTGGTAGGGGATACTGGTGGATGTGAACGGGTGAAGGAACCTGGCCTGCGGTAGGTGCTGCTGGTGGATGTGAACGAGTGAAGGAACCTGACCTGTGTTAGGTGTTGCTGGGGGATGTGAATGAGTGAAGGAACCTGACCTGTGGTAGGTGCTGCTGGGGGATGTGAACGGGTGAAGGAACCTGGCCTGTGGTAGGTGTTGCTGGGGGATGTGAACGAGTGAAGGAACCTGACCTGTGGTAGGTGCTGCTGTGGATGTGAACGAGTGAAGAAACCTGTCCTGTAGTAGGTGCTGCTGGGGGATGTGAACGAGTGAAGGAACCTAACCTGTGGTATGTGCTGCTGGGGGATGTGAACGAGTGAAGGAACCTGACCTGTGGTAGGTACTGCTGGGGGGTGTGAACGGGTGAAGGAACCTAACCTGTTGTAGGTGTTGCTGGGGATGTGAACGGGTGAAGGAACCTGGCCTGTGGTAGGTGCTGCTTGTGGATGTGGAACGGGTGAAGGAACCAGACCTGTGGTAGGTGTTGCTAGGGTATGTGAACTGGTGAGGAACCTGACCTGTGGTAGGTGCTGCTGGGGGTGTGAACGGGTGAAAGAAACCGACCTGTGGTAGGTTGATGCTGGTGAATGTGAACGGGTGAAGGAACCCGACCTGTGGTAGGGGCTGCTGTGGATGTGAACGGGTGAAGGAACCTGGCCTGCGTAGGTGCTGCTGGTGGATGTGAACGAGTGAAGGAACCTGACCTGTGTTTAGGTGTTGCTGGGGGATGTGAATGAGTGAAGGAACCTGACCTGTGGTAGGTGCTGCTGGGGGATGTGAACGGGTGAAGGAACCTGGCCTGTGGTAGGTGTTGCTGGGGGATGTGAACGAGTGAAGGAACCTGACCTGTGGTAGGTGCTGCTGGTGGATGTGAATGAGTGAAGAAACCTGTCCTGTAGTAGGTGCTGCTGGGGGATGTGAACGAGTGAAGGAACCTAACCTGTGGTATGTGCTGCTGGGGGATGTGAACGGGTGAAGGAACCTGACCTGTGGTAGGTACTGCTGGGGGGTGTGAACGGGTGAAGGAACCTAACCTGTTGTAGGTGTTGCTGGGGGATGTGAACGGGTCAAGGAACCTGGCCTGTGGTAGGTGCTGCTGGTGGATGTGAACGGGTGAAGGAACCAGACCTGTGGTAGGTGTTGCTAGGGTATGTGAACTGGTGAAGGAACCTGACCTGTGGTAGGTGCTGCTGGGGGTGTGAACGGGTGAAAGAAACCGACCTGTGGTAGGTGCTGCTGGTGGATGTGAACGGGTGAAGGAACCCGACCTGTGGTAGGGGCTGCTGGTGGATGTGAACGGGTGAAGGAACCTGGCCTGCGGTAGGTGCTGCAGGTGGATGTGAACGAGTGAAGGAACCTGACCTGTGGTAGGTGTTGCTGGGGATGTGAACGAGTGAAGGAACCTAACCTGTGGTAGGTGCTGCTGGGGGATGTGAACGGGTGAAGGAACCTGGCCTGTGATAGGTGCTGCTGGTGGATGTGAACGAGTGAAGGAACCTGACCTGTGGTAGGTGCTGCTGGGGGATGTGAATGAGTGAAGGAACCCGACCTGTGGTAGGTGCTGCTGGGGGATGTGAACGGGTGAAGGAACCTGGCCTGTGGTAGGTGCTGCTGGTGGATGTGAACGAGTGAAGGAACCTGACCTGTGGTAGGTATTACTGGGGATGTGAACGAGTGAAGGAACCTGACCTGTGGTAGGTGCTGCTGGGGGATGTGAACGAGTGAAGAAACCTGTCCTGTGGTAGGTGCTGCTGGGGGATGTGAACGAGTGAAGGAACCTAACCTGTGGTACGTGCTGCTGGGGGATGTGAACGGGTGAAGGAACCTGGCCTGTGGTAGGTGCTGCTGGTGGATGTGAACGAGTGAAGGAACCTGACCTGTGGTAGGTGTTGCTGGTGGATGTGAACGAGTGAAGGAACCTGACCGGTAGTAGGTGCTGCTGGGGGATGTGAACGAGTGAAGGAACCTGACCTGAGGTAGGTGCTGCTGGGGGATATGAACGAGTGAAGGAACCTGACCGGTAGTAGGTGCTGCTGGGGGATGTGAACGAGTGAAGGAATCTGACCTGTGGTAGGTGCTGCTGGGGGATAGTGAACGAGTGACGGAACCTGACCTGTGGTAGGTGTTGCTGGGGATGTGAACGGAGTGAAGGAACCTGACCTGTGGTAGGTAGCTGCTGGGGGATGTGAACGCGTGAAGGAACCTGACCTGTGGTAGGTAGCTGCTGCGGGATGTGAACGAGTGAAGGAACCTGGACCTGTGAGTAGGTGCTGCTAGGTGATGTGAACGAGTGAAGGAACCTGACCATGTGGTAGGTGCTGCTGGGGATGTGAACGGGTGAAGGAAACCTGACCTGTGGTAGGTGCTGCTGGGGGATGTGAACGGGTGAAGGAACCTGGCCTGTGGTAGGTGCTGCTGGTGGATGTGAACGAGTGAAGGAACCTGACCTGTGGTAGGTGCTGCTGGTGGGTGTGAACGAGTGAAGGAACCTGACCTGTGGTAGGTGCTGCTGGTGGATGTGAACGAGTGAAGGAACCTGACCGGTAGTAGGTGCTGCTGGGGGATGTGAACGAGTGAAGGAACCTGAACTGTGGTAGGTGCTGCTGGTGGATGTGAACGAGTGAAGGAACCTGACCTGTGGTAGGTGCTGCTGGTGGGTGTGAACGAGTGAAGGAACCCGACCTGTGGTAGGTACTGCTGGTGGATGTGAACGGGTGAAGGAACCCGACCTGTGGTAGGGGATACTGGTGGATGTGAACGGGTGAAGGAACCTGGCCTGTGGTAGGTGCTGCTGGTGGATGTGAACGAGTGAAGGAACCTGACCTGTGGTAGGTGCTGCTGAGGGATGTGAACGAGTGAAGGAACCTGACCTGTGGTAGGTGTTGCTAGGGTATGTGAACTGGTGAAGGAACCTGACCTGTGGTAGGTGCTGCTGGTGGATGTGAACGAGTGAAGGAACCTGACCGGTAGTAGGTGCTGCTGGGGGATGTGAACGAGTGAAGGAACCTGACCTGTGGTAGGTGCTGCTGGTAGATGTGAACAAGTGAAGGAACCTGACCTGTAATAGGTGCTGCTGGTGGATGTGAACGAGTGAAGGAACCTGACCTGTAGTAGGTGCTGCTGGGGGATGTGAACGGGTGAAGGAACCTGACCAGTGGTATAGTGTGCTGGGGGATGTGAACGGGTGAAGGAACCTGACCTGTGGTAGGTGCTGCTGGGGGATGTGAACGGGTGAAGGAACCTGGCCTGTGGTAGGTGCTGCTGGTGGATGTGAACGAGTGAAGGAACCTGACCTGTGGTAGGTGCTGCTGGTGGGTGTGAACGAGTGAAGGAACCTGACCTGTGGTAGGTGCTGGTGGATGTGAACGAGTGAAGGAACCTGACCGGTAGTAGGTGCTGCTGGGGGATGTGAACGAGTGAAGGAACCTGACCTGTGGTAGGTGCTGCTGGTGGATGTGAACGAGTGAAGGAACCTGACAGGTAGTAGGTGCTGCTGGGGGATGTGAACGGGTGAAGGAACCCGACCTGTGAAAGGTGCTGCTAATTGATGTGAACGAGTGAAGGAACCTGACCTTTGGTAGGTGCTGCTGGTGGGTGTGAACGAGTGAAGGAACCCGACCTGTGGTAGGTACTGCTGGTGGATGTGAACGGGTGAAGGAACCCGACCTGTGGTAGGGGATACTGGTGGATGTGAACGGGTGAAGGAACCTGGCTGTGGTAGGTGCTGCTGGTGGATGTGAACGAGTGAAGGAACCTGACCTGTGGTAGGTGCTGCTGAGGGATGTGAACGAGTGAAGGAACCTGACCTGTGGTAGGTGTTGCTAGGGTATGTGAACTGGTGAAGGAACCTGACCTGTGGTAGGTGCTGCTGGTGGATGTGAACGAGTGAAGGAACCTGACCGGTAGTAGGTGCTGCTGGGGATGTGAACGAGTGAAGGAACCTGACCTGTGGTAGGTGCTGCTGGTAGATGTGAACAAGTGAAGGAACCTGACCTGTAATAGGTGCTGCTGGTGGATGTGAACGAGTGAAGGAACCTGACCTGTAGTAGGTGCTGCTGGGGGATGTGAACGGGTGAAGGAACCTGACCTGTGGTAGGTGTTGCTGTGGGATGTGAACGGGTGAAGGAACCTGACCTGTGGTAGGTGCTGCTGGGGGATGTGAACTGGTGAAGGAACCTGACCTGTGGTAGGTGCTGCTGGGGGTGTGAACGGGTGAAGTAACCTGACCTGTGGTAGGTGCTGCTGGTGGATGTGAACGGGTGAAGGAACCCGACCTGTGGTAGGGGATACTGGTGGATGTGAATGGGTGAAGGAACCTGGCCTGTGGTAGGTGCTGCTGGTGGATGTGAAAGAGTGAAGGAACCTGGCCTGTGGTAGGTGCTGCTGGTGGATGTGAACGGGTGAAGGAACCAGACCTGTGGTAGGTGTTGCTAGGGTATGTGAACTGGTGAAGGAACCTGACCTGTGGTAGGTGCTGCTGGGGGTGTGAACGGGTGAAAGAAACCGACCTGTGGTAGGTGCTGCTGGTGAATGTGAACGGGTGAAGGAACCCGACCTGTGGTAGGGGCTGCTGGCGGATGTGAACGGGTGAAGGAACCAGACCTGTGGTAGGTGTTGCTAGGGTATGTGAACTGGTGAAGGAACCTGACCTGTGGTAGGTGCTGCTGGGGGTGTGAACGGGTGAAAGAAACCGACCTGTGGTAGGTGTTGCTAGGGTATGTGAACTGGTGAAGGAACCTGACCTGTGGTAGGTGCTGCTGGGGGTGTGAACGGGTGAAAGAAACCGACCTGTGGTAGGTGCTGCTGGTGGCTGCGAACGAGTGATGGATCCCGACCTGTGGTAGGTGCTGCTGGTGGATGTGAACGGGTGAAGGAACCCGACCTGTGGTAGGTGCTGCTGGTGGATGTGAACGGGTGAAGGAACCTGGCCTGCGGTAGGTGCTGCAGGTGGATGTGAACGAGTGAAGGAACCTGACTGTGGTAGGTGTTGCTGTGGGGATGTGAACGAGTGAAGGAACCTAACCTGTGGTAGGTGCTGCCGGGGGATGTGAAAGGGTGAAGGAACCTGCCTGTGATAGGTGCTGCTGGGGGATGTGAACGAGTGAAGGAACCTGACCTGTGGTAGGTGCTGCTGGGGGATATGAATGAGTGAAGGAACCTGACCTGTGGTAGGTGCTGCTGGGGGATGTGAACGGGTGAAGGAACCTGGCCTGTGGTAGGTGCTGCTGGTGGATGTGAACGAGTGAAGGAACCTGACCTGTGGTAGGTATTGCTGGGGGATGTGAACGAGTGAAGGAACCTGACCTGTGGTAGGTGCTGCTGGGGGATGTGAACGAGTGAAGAAACCTGTCCTGTGGTAGGTGCTGCTGGGGGATGTGAACGAGTGAAGGAACCTAACCTGTGGTATGTGCTGCTGGGGGATGTGAACGGGTGAAGGAACCTGGCCTGTGGTAGGTGCTGCTGGTGGATGTGAACGAGTGAAGGAACCTGACCTGTGGTAGGTGTTGCTGGTGGATGTGAACGAGTGAAGGAACCTGACCGGTAGTAGGTGCTGCTGGGGGATATGAACGAGTGACGGAACCTGACCTGTGGTAGGTGTTGCTGGGGGATGTGAACGAGTGAAGGAACCTGATCTGTGGTAGGAGCTGCTGGGGGATGTGAACGAGTGAAGGAACCTGACCTGTGGTATAGGTGCTGCTGGGGGATGTGAACGGGTGAAGGAACCTGACCTGTGGTAGGTGCTGCTGGGGGATGTGAACGGGTGAAGGAACCTGGCCTGTGGTAGGGCTGCTGGTGGATGTGAACGAGTGAAGGAACCTGACCTGTGGTAGGTGCTGCTGGTGGGTGTGAACGAGTGAAGGAACCTGACCTGTGGTAGGTGCTGCTGGTGGATGTGAACGAGTGAAGGAACCTGACCGGTAGTAGGTGCTGCTGGGGGATGTGAACGAGTGAAGGAACCTGACCTGTGGTAGGTGCTGCTGGTGGATGTGAACGAGTGAAGGAACCTGACCGGTAGTAGGTGCTGCTGGGGGATGTGAACGGGTGAAGGAACCCAACCTGTGGTAGGTGCTGCTGGTGGATGTGAACGAGTGAAGGAACCTGACCGGTAGTAGGTGCTGCTGGGGGATGTGAACGGGTGAAGGAACCCGACCTGTGAAAGGTGCTGCTAATGGATGTGAACGAGTGAAGGAACCTGACCTGTGGTAGGTGCTGCTGGTGGGTGTGAACGAGTGAAGGAACCCGACCTGTGGTAGGTACTGCTGGTGGATGTGAACGGGTGAAGGAACCCGACCTGTGGTAGGGGATACTGGTGGATGTGAACGGGTGAAGGAACCTGGCCTGTGGTAGGTGCTGCTGGTGGATGTGAACGAGTGAAGGAACCTGACCGGTAGTAGGTGGCTGGGGGATGTGAACGAGTGAAGGAACCTGACCTGTGGTAGGTGCTGCTGGTAGATGTGAACAAGTGAAGGAACCTGACCTGTAATAGGTGCTGCTGGTGGATGTGAACGAGTGAAGGAACCTGACCTGTAGTAGGTGCTGCTGGGGGATGTGAACGGGTGAAGGAACCTGACCAGTGGTATAGGTGCTGCTGGGGGATGTGAACGGGTGAAGGAACCTGACCTGTGGTAGGTGCTGCTGGGGGATGTGAACGGGTGAAGGAACCTGGCCTGTGGTAGGTGCTGCTGGTGGATGTGAACGAGTGAAGGAACCTGACCTGTGGTAGGTGCTGCTGGTGGGTGTGAACGAGTGAAGGAACCTGACCTGTGGTAGGTGCTGCTGGTGGATGAGAACGAGTGAAGGAACCTGACCGGTAGTAGGTGCTGCTGGGGGATGTGAACGAATGAAGGAACCTGACCTGTGGTAGGTGCTGCTGGTGGATGTGAACGAGTGAAGGAACCTGACCGGTAGTAGGTGCTTCTTGGGGATGTGAACGGGTGAAGGAACCTGACCTGTGGTAGGTGTTGCTGTGGGATGTGAACGGGTGAAGGAACCTGACCTGTGGTAGGTGCTGCTGGGGGATGTGAACTGGTGAAGGAACCTGACCTGTGGTAGGTGCTGCTGGGGGGTGTGAACGGGTGAAGTTACCTGACCTGTGGTAGGTGCTGCTGGTGGATGTGAACGGGTGAAGGAACCCGACCTGTGGTAGGGGATACTGGTGGATGTGAATAGGTGAAGGAACCTGGCCTGTGGTAGGTGCTGCTGGTGGATGTGAACGAGTGAAGGAACCTGACCTGTGGTAGGTGCTGCTGGGGGATGTGAACGAGTGAAGGAACCTGACCTGTGGTAGGTGTTGCTGGTGGATGTGAACGGGTGAAGGAACCTGACCTTTGGTAGGTGCTGCTGGGGGATGTTAACGAGTGAAGGAACCTGACCTGTGGTAGGTGTTGCTAGGGTATGTGAACTGGTGAAGGAACCTGACCTGTGGTAGGTGCTGCTGGGGGATATGAACGAGTGAAGGAACCTGACCTGTGGTAGGAGCTGCTGGTGGATGTGAACGAGTGAAGGAACCTGACCGGTGGTAGGTGTTGCTGGTGGATGTGAACGGGTGAAGGAACCTGACCTTTGGTAGGTGCTGCTGAGGGATGTGAACGAGTGAAGGAACCTGACCTGTGGTAGGTGTTGCTAGGGTATGTGAACTGGTGAAGGAACCTGACCTGTGGTAGGTGCTGCTGGTGGATGTGAACGAGTGAAGGAACCTGACCGGTAGTAGGTGCTGCTGGGGGATGTGAACGAGTGAAGGAACCTGACCTGTGTTAGGTGCTGCTGGTAGATGTGAACAAGTGAAGGAACCTGACCTGTAATAGGTGCTGCTGGTGGATATGAACGAGTGAAGGAACCTGACCTGTAGTAGGTGCTGCTGGGGGATGTGAACGGGTGAAGGAACCTGACCAGTGGTATAGGTGCTGCTGGGGGATGTGAACGGGTGAAGGAACCTGACCTGTGGTAGGTGCTGCTGGGGGATGTGAACGGGTGAAGGAACCTGGCCTGTGGTAGGTGCTGCTGGTGGATGTGAACGAGTGAAGGAACCTGACCTGTGGTAGGTGCTGCTGGTGGGTGTGAACGAGTGAAGGAACCTGACCTGTGGTAGGTGCTGCTGGTGGATGTGAACGAGTGAAGGAACCTGACCGGTAGTAGGTGCTGCTGGGGGATGTGAACGAGTGAAGGAACCTGACCTGTGGTAGGTGCTGCTGGTGGATGTGAACGAGTGAAGGAACCTGACCGGTAGTAGGTGCTGCTGGGGGATGTGAACGGGTGAAGGAACCCGACCTGTGAAAGGTGCTGCTAATTGATGTGAACGAGTGAAGGAACCTGACCTGTGGTAGGTGCTGCTGGTGGTGTGAACGAGTGAAGGAACCCGACCTGTGGTAGGTACGGCTGGTGGATGTGAACGGGTGAAGGAACCCGACCTGTGGGGGGCTGGTGGATGTGAACGGTGAAGGAACGGCCGTGGTAGGTGCTGCTGGTGGATGTGAACGAGTGAAGGAACCTGACCTGTGGTAGGTGCTG
>NC_091151.1:2293379-2315879 GCF_040958095.1 Procambarus clarkii
ACTTAGCGAGCGAGAGGCCCGCAAAAACCGACGAGCGAGAGGCCCGCAAAAACCGAAGCGAGCGAGAGGCCCGCAAAACGAGCGAGAGGCCCGCAAAACGACGAGCGAGAGCCCGCAAAACAGAGCAGCGAGAGGCCCCCGCAAAACAGCGAGCGAAGGCCCGCAAAACAGAGCGAGCGAGAGTCCCGCAAAACAGAGCGACGAGAGGCCCGCAAAACTTAGCGAGCGAGAGGCCCGCAAAAACGAGCGAGCGAGAGGCCCGCAAAACAGAGCGAGCGAGAGGCCTGCATAACCTAGCGAGCGAGAGGCCCGCAAAACCAAGGTCGTGTTAGTCACCTACACGGCAAGGTGTTAGTCACCTCCACGGCAAAGTGTTAGCCCCCAGGGCAAAGTGTTAAGGTAGGAATCTGGTGTTCCTACACCAGGTTATTCCTCAGTTCACGAACTGTAGTTCACTGAGGTCGTGACCTGCCCCGCCTGCCCCGGGTCACGGGAGTCACGGGCTGCGTGTTATGCGCAGAGTGTGTGACACTGGTGTTGTCACGGGTGTTGTCACAGGGGTGGTCACTGGGGTAGTCACGGATGTGGTCACGGGTGTAGTCATCACCATTATGCCACAGGTGGTGTCCTGTAGCACCGTCTGTGTCACGGGTGACCTGGGTCGTATACCGACACGCCTGCCCCGGATCATGGAGTCACGGGCTGCGGTGTTATGCGCAGAGTGTGTGACACTGGTGTTGTCACAGGGGTGGTCACGGATGGGATAGTCACGGATGTGGTCACGGATGTAGTCACGGGTGTAGTCACCACCAATTATGCCACAGGTGGAGTCCTGTAGCACCACGTCTGTGTCACAGGTGACCTGGGTCGTGACCTGGGTCGTATACCGACACGCCTGCCCCGGATCACGGAAGTCACGGGCTGCGGTGTAATGCGCAGAGTGTGTGACACTGGTGTTGTCACAGGGGTAGTCACGGGGGTTGTCACGGATGAAGTCTCGGGGTGGTCACCACCAATTATGCCACAGGTGGTGTCCTGTAGCACCACGTCTGTGTCACAGGTGACCTGGGCCGTGACCTAGGCCGTGACCTGGGTTGTATCCCGACACGCCTGCCCCAGATCATGGGAGTCACGGGCTGCGGTGTTATGCGCAGAGTGTGTGACACTGGCGTTGTCACAGGGGTTGTCACGGATGTAGTCACGGGGGTGGTCACCACCAATTATGCCTCAGGTGGTGTCCTGTAGCACCACGTCTGTGTCACAGGTGACCTGGGCCGTGACCTGGGTCGTATCCCGACACGCCTGCCCCGGATCATGGGAGTCACGGGCTGCGGTTATATGCGCTGAGTGTGTGACACTGGTGTTGTCACAGGGGTTGTCACGGGGTGGTCACAGATGTAGTCACGGGGGTGGTCACCACCAATTATGCCTCAGGTGGTGTCCTGTAGCACCACGTCTGTGTCACAGGTGACCTGGGTCGTGACCTGGGTCGTATCCCGACACGCCTGCCCCGGATCACGGGAGTCACGGGCTACGGTGTTATGCGCAGAGTGTGACACTGGTGTTGTCACAGGGGTAGTCACGGGGGTTGTCACGGGTGTGGTCACAGTGCTGGTCACGGGGGTTGTCACCACCAATTATGCCACAGGTGGTGTCCTGTAGCACCACGTCTGTGTCACGGGTGATCTAGGTCGTGACATGGGTCGTATCCCTACACGCCTGCCCCGGATCACGGGAGTCACGGGCTGCGGTGTTATGCGCAGAGTTAGCAAGCAAAAGGCCCGCAAAACCTAGCGAGCGAGAGGCCCGCAAAAACCTAGCGAGCGAGAGGCCCGCAAAACCTAGCGAGCGAGATGCCCGCAAAACCTAGGGAGCGAGAGGCCCGCAAAACCTAGGGAGCGAGAGGCCCGCAAAACCGAGCGAGCGAGAGGCCCTCAAAACCGAGCGAGCGAGAGGCCCGCAAACCGAGCAAGCGAGAGGCCCGCAAAACAGAGCGAGCGAGAGGCCCGCAAAACAGAGCGAGCGAGAGGCCCGCAAAACAGAGCGAGCGAGAGGCCCGCAAAACAGAGCGAGCGAGAGGAACGCAAAACAGAGTGAGCGAGAGGCCCGGAAAACAGAGCGAGCGAGAGGAACGCAAAACCGAGCGAGCGAGAGGCCCGGAAAACAGAGCGAGCGAGAGTCCCGCAAAACAGAGCAAGCGAGAGGCCCGCAAAACAGAGCGAGCAAGAGGCCCGCAAAACCGAGCGAGCGAGAGGCCGCAAAACTTAGCGAGCGAGAGGCCCGCAAAACCGAGCGAGCGAGAGGCCCGCAAAACCGAGCGAGCGAGAGGACCGCAAAACTTAGCGAGCGAGAGGCCCGCAAAACCGAGAGAGCGAGAGGCCCGCAAAATCAAGCGAGCGAGAGGCCCGCAAAACAGAGCGAGCGAGAGGCCCGCAAAACAGAGCGAGCGAGAGTCCCGCAAAACAGAGCAGCGAGAGGCCCGCAAAACTTAGCGAGCGAAAGGCCCGCAAAACAGAGCGAGCGAGAGTCCCGCAAAACAGAGCGAGCGAGAGGCCCGCAAAACTTAGCGAGCGAGAGGCCCGCAAAAACGAGCGAGCGAGAGGCCCGCAAAACAGAGCGAGCGAGAGGCCTGCATAACCTAGCGAGCGAGAGGCCCGCAAAACCAAGGTCGTGTTAGTCACCTCCACGGCAAGGTGTTAGTCACCTCCACGGCAAAGTGTTAGCCCCCAGGCAAAGTGTTAAGGTAGGAATCTGGTGTTCCTACACCAGGTTATTCCTCAGTTCACGAACTGTAGTTCACTGAGGTCGTGACCTGCCCCGCCTGCCCGGGTCACGGGAGTCACGGGCTGCGGTGTTATGCGCAGAGTGTGTGACACTGGTGTTGTCACGGGTGTTGTCACAGGGGTGGTCACTGGGGTAGTCACGGATGTGGTCACGGATGTAGTCACGGGTGTAGTCATCACCAATTATGCCACAGGTGGTGTCCTGTAGCACCACGTCTGTGTCACGGGTGACCTGGGTCGTATACCGACACGCCTGCCCCGGATCATGGGAGTCACGGGCTGCGGTGTTATGCGCAGAGTGTGTGACCTGGTGTTGTCACAGGGGTGGTCACGGATGGGATAGTCACGGATGTGGTCACGGATGTAGTCACGGGTGTAGTCACCACCAATTATGCCACAGGTGGAGTCCTGTAGCACCACGTCTGTGTCACAGGTGACCTGGGTCGTGACCTGGGTCGTATACCGACACGCCTGCCCCGGATCACGGAAGTCACGGGCTGCGGTGTAATGCGCAGAGTGTGTGACACTGGTGTTGTCACAGGGTAGTCACGGGGGTTGTCACGGATGAAGTCTCGGGGGTGGTCACCACCAATTATGCCACAGGTGGTGTCCTGTAGCACCACGTCTGTGTCACAGGTGACCTGGGCCGTGACCTAGGCCGTGACCTGGGTTGTATCCCGACACGCCTGCCCCAGATCATGGGAGTCACGGGCTGCGGTGTTATGCGCAGAGTGTGTGACACTGGCGTTGTCACAGGGGTTGTCACGGATGTAGTCACGGGGGTGGTCACCACCAATTATGCCTCAGGTGGTGTCCTGTAGCACCACGTCTGTGTCACAGGTGACCTGGGCCGTGACCTGGGTCGTATCCCGACACGCCTGCCCCGGATCATGGGAGTCACGGGCTGCGGTTATATGCGCTGAGTGTGTGACACTGGTGTTGTCACAGGGGTTGTCACGGGGGTGGTCACAGATGTAGTCACGGGGGTGGTCACCACCAATTATGCCTCAGGTGGTGTCCTGTAGCACCACGTCTGTGTCACAGGTGACCTGGGTCGTGACCTGGGTCGTATCCCGACACGCCTGCCCCGGATCACGGGAGTCACGGGCTACGGTGTTATGCGCAGAGTGTGTGACACTGGTGTTGTCACAGGGTAGTCACGGGGTTGTCACGGGTGTGGTCACAGTGCTGGTCACGGGGGTTGTCACCACCAATTATGCCACAGGTGGTGTCCTGTAGCACCACGTCTGTGTCACGGGTGATCTAGGTCGTGACATGGGTCGTATCCCTACACGCCTGCCCCGGATCACGGGAGTCACGGGCTGCGGTGTTATGCGCAGAGTGTGTGACACTGGTGTTGTCACAGGGGTTGTCACGGATGTAGTCACGGGGGTGGTCAACACCAATTATGCCTCAGGTGGTGTCCGGTAGCACCACGTCTGTGTCACAGGTGACCTGGGTCGTGACCTGGGTCGTATCCCCACACGCCTGCCCCGGATTCCGGGAGTCACGGGCTGTGGTGTTATGCGCAGAGTGTGTGACACTGGTGTTGTCACGGGGGTGGTCACGGGTGGGGTCACTGGAGGTGGCCCCGTCGACTCCGTCTCCTTCACTTAGGACTCAACTGGGTCCAGGTCGAGAAGGATACTAAGGGTCCTGATGAAGGCCCACCAGACGGTCACCTCGAGGACGCCCGTCACGAAGCAACTGGACATGGTCCAGCAGGTCCAGGGGGTCGTGAAGGTCCCGGGGCGTGGAGGGACGATCACCTTCAAGAGGGGGACGTTACTCAACAGTCCCCGCCAGCTGGAGTCGTACTGCCGCTAGAGGAGGCGCAGACGGAGGTGGTTCTGGACCACACCCCAGACGTACCACAACACACGACACACCACCGCCACCACCATCATCATGGAGGTGTTGATTCTATCAGTACTCATTATTTATGTTTTATTTTTTCTGAAAAGTATTTTGTTTTTTACAGAATATTTAATTTGTTGCTGTATTGTTCATCGCTAATGTTTGGAAATGAGATGTGTTACAACATGCAGAAATACGACACGCACCTGGCAGCTACCAGGTGATTGTAGTGGAGTAGCTACCTGGTGATTGTAGTGGTGTAGCTACGTGTTGATTGTAGTGGTGGAGCTACCTTGTGATTGTAGTGGTGGAGCTACCTGGTGATTGTAGTGGTGGAGCTTCGTGGTGATTGTAGTGGTGTAGCTACGTGGTGATTGTAGTGGTGGAGCTACCTGGTGATTGTAGTGGTGTAGCTACGTGGTGATTGTAGTGGTGGAGCTACCTGGTGATTGTAGTGGTGGAGCTACCTGGTGATGGTAGTGGTGAAGCTACCTGGTGATGGTAGTGGTGAAGCTACCTGGTGATGGTAGTAGTGAAGCTACTTGGTGATTGTAGTAGTGGAGCTACCTGGTGATGGTAGTGGTGTAGCTACCTGGTGATGGTAGTGGTGTAGCTACCTGGTGATGGTAGTGATGTAGCTACCTGTTGATGGTAGTGGTGTAGCTACCTTGTGATGGTAGTGGTGGAGCTACCTGGTGATGGTAGTGGTGTAGCTACCTGGTGATGGTAGTGGTGTAGCTACCTAGTGATGGTAGTGTGTAGCTACCTGGTGATTGTAGTGGAGCCGCTACCTGGTGATTGTAGTCGGGTAGCTACCTGGTGATGGTAGTGGTGTTGCTATGTGGTGATTGTAGTGGTGTAGCTACCTGGTGATGGTAGTGGTGTAGCTACCTGGTGGATGGTAGTGGTGTAGCTACCTGGTGATGGTAGTGGTGTAGCTACCTGGTGATGGTAGTGGTGTAGCTACCTAGTGATGGTAGTGGTGTAGCTACCTGGTGATTGTAGTGGAGCAGCTACCTGGTGATTGTAGTCGGGTAGCTACCTGGTGATGGTAGTGGTGTTGCTACGTGGTGATTGTAGTGGTGTAGCTACCTGGTGATTGTAGTGGTGTAGCTACCTGGTGATGGTAGTGGTGTAGCTACCTGGTGATGGTAGTGGTGTAGATACCAGGTGATTGTAGTGGTGGAGCTACCTGGTGATTGAAGTGGTGTAGCTACCTGGTGATTGTAGTGGTGTAGCTACCTGGTGATGGTAGTGTTGTAGCTACCTGGTGATGGTAGTGATGTACTTACCTGGTGACTGAAGTGGTGTAGCTACGTGGTGATTGTAGTGGTGTTGCTACCTGGTGATGGTAGTGTTGTAGCTACCTGGTGATGGTAGTGTTGTAGCTACCTGGTGATGGTAGTGGTGTTGCTACCTGGTGATGGTAGTGATGTAGCTACCTGGTGATGGTAGTGGTGGAGCTACCTGGTGATGGTAGTGATGTAGCTACCTGGTGATGGTAGTGGTGGAGCTACCTGGTGATTGTAGTGGTGGAGCTACCTGGTAATGGTAGTGGTGGAGCTACCTGGTGATGGTAGTGGTGGAGCTACCTGGTGATGGTAGTGATGTAGCTACCTGGTGATGGTAGTGGTGGAGCTACCTGGTGATTGTAGTGGTGGAGCTACCTGGCGATGGTAGTGATGTAGCTACCTGGTGATGGTAGTGGTGGAGCTACCTGGTGATAGTAGTGGTGTAGCTACCTGGTGATGGTAGTGTTGTAGCTACCTGGTGATGGTAGTGGTGTTGCTACCTGGTGATGGTAGTGGTGTAGCTACCTGGTGATGGTAGTGGTGTAGCTACCTGGTGATGGTAGTGGTGGAGCTACCTGGTGATGGTAGTGGTGGAGCTACCTGGTGATAGTAGTGGTGGAGCTACCTACACCTGTGTGTGTGTGTGTGTGTGTGTGTGTGTGTGTGTGTGTGTGTGTGTGTGTGTGTGTGTGTGTGTGTGTGTGTGTGTGTGTGTGGTACTCACCTAGTTGTACTCACCTAGTTGTGTCTGCAGGATCGAGCATTGACTCTTGGATCCCGCCTTTCGAGCATCGGTTGTTTACAGCAATGACTCCTGTCCTATTTCCCTATCATACCTGGTTTTAAAATTATGAATAGTATTTGCTTCCACAACCTGTTCCTGAAGTGCATTCCATTTCCCCACTACTCTCACGCTAAAAGAAAACTTCCTAACATCTCTGTGACTCATCTGAGTTTCAAGCTTCCATCCATGTCCTCTCGTTCTGTTACTATTCCGTGAACATTTCGTCTATGTCCACTCTGTCAATTCCTCTGAGTATCTTATACGTTCCTATCATGTCCCCCCTCTCCCTTCTTCTTTCTAGTGTCGTAAGGCACAGTTCCCTCAGGCGCTCTTCATACCCCATCCCTCGTAGCTCTGGGACGAGTCTCGTTGCAAACCTCTGAACCTTTTCCAGTTTCATTATATGCTTCTTCAGATGGGGACTCCATGATGAGGCGGCATACTCTAAGACTGGCCTTACGTAGGCAGTGTAAAGCGCCCTAAATGCCTCCTTACTTAGGTTTCTGAATGATGTTCTAACTTTTGCCAGTGTAGAGTACGCTGCTGTCGTTATCCTATTAATATGTGCCTCAGGAGATAGATTAGGTGTTACGTCCACCCCCAGGTCTCTTTCACGCGTCGTTACAGGTAGGCTGTTCCCCTTCATTGTGTACTGTCCCTTTGGTCTCCTATCTCCTAGTCCCATTTCCATAACTTTACATTTGCTCGTGTTGAATTCTAGTAGCCATTTCTCTGACCATCTCTGCAATCTGTTCAGGTCCTCTTGGAGGATCCTGCAATCCTCATCTGTCACAACTCTTCTCATCAACTTTGCATCATCCGCAAACATCGACATGTAGGACTCTACGCCTGTAAACATGTCGTTAACATATACAAGAAATAGAATTGGTCCCAGCACCGATCCTTGTGGTACTCCACTTGTTACTGTTCGCCAGTCCGACTTCTCGCCCCTTACCGTAACTCTTTGGCTCCTTCCTGTTAGGTAGTTCCTTATCCATTCTAGGACCTTTCCCCCCACCCCGCCTGCCTCTCGAGCTTGAACAGCAGTCTCATGTGCGGTACTGTATCAAAGGCTTTTTGGCAGTCCAGAAATATGCAGTCTGCCCAACCATCTCTGTCCTGTCTTATCCTCGTTATTTTATCATAGAATTCCAGAAGGTTTGTTAGGCACGATTTCCCTGTCCAGAACCCATGTTGATGTTTGTTCACAAACCTAATGTTCTCCAGGTGTGCAACCAGTCGCAGCCTAATTATTCTTTCCAGTATTTTACAGGGGATGCTTGTCAGTGATACAGGTCTGTAGTTAAGTGCCTCCTCCCTATCTCCTTTCTTGAAGATCGGCACGACATTTGCCTTCTTCCAGCAACTGGGCAATTCTCCTGACATAAGTGACTCATTAAAGATCATTGCCAGAGGCACGCTGAGGGCCTGTGCTGCTTCTTTTAGTATCCACGGTGATACTTTGTCTGGTCCAACTGCTTTAGTGCATCTAGAGTTGTCAACTGTTTCATTACCTCCTCTGCTGTCACCTCTATATCTGATAGTCTTTCATCTAGGGTAACCCCTTCCAACAATGGGAGCTGCTCAGGCTCGGTAGTGAACACTCCATGGAAACTGGCATTCAGTGCCTCACAGATTTCCTTGTCACTTTCAGTATATGCCCCCTCTGTCTTCCTTAGTCTTGTCACTTGGTCGTTCACCGACATTTTTCTTCTTATATGACTGTGTAGTAACTTAGGTTGTTTTTTCGCTTTGATTGCAATATCGTTCTCATAGTCCCTTTCCGATGTTCGTCTTATGTTAATGTAATCGTTCCTAGCTCTGTTGTATCTGCTTCTGTTGTCCTCTGTTCTTTGTCTTCTGTACTTCCTCCACTCCCGTCTGCTGGCCATTTTTGCTTCCTGACACTGTCTATTAAACCATGGGTTATTATATTCCTTCTTATTTTTTCCCTTTACCGTTGGTATAAATCTCTCTTCGGCCTCCTGGCATTTCTGTATGACTAGGTCCATCATATCTTGGACTGTTTTTCCTCTAATTTCTTCCTCCCACTGCACTTCACCCAGATAGTCCCTTATCCTCATATAGTCCCCTTTCCTGTAGTCAGCTCTCCTTTCCCAGATCTCTTGTCCCATGGTCATAAGTTTGAATTCCATCATGTAGTCAAAGACTAGGACACAATGGTCACTGGCCCCTAGAGGTATTTCATGCTCTAAATTCTCGATATCTTCTACGTTCTGGGTGAAAATCAGGTCTAATAGGCTCGGTGCATCTCCTCCTCTTTCCCTTGTGTCTTCCTTCACATGTTGTGTCAGGAAATTCCTGTCTATAACATCTACTAATTTTGCTCCCCACGTTTCGTCCCCTCCATGGGGATTCCTTGATTCCCAATTTATCTCTCCATGATTTAGGTCCCCCATGATCAGCAGCTTCGCTCTCATTCTGTGGGCTAGTGTTGCTGCCTTCTGCAGTTCATCTATACATGCTTTGTTGTTGTCATCATACTCCTGCCTGGGTCTTCTACTGTTTGGTGGGGGATTGTAGATTACCAGGATCACAATCTTCCTCCCATCTACTGTCAGAGTTCCATGTATGAAGCTTGTGCACTCATTGGTAACTCGATTTCCCAGGTCTTCAAACTTCCATTTCCGCTTTATTAGGAGTGCTACTCCCCCTCCCTGTCTCTGTGTCCTCTCTTTTCGTATCACCTGGTACCCTTCAGGAAAGATTGCATCTGAGATCATGTCATTAATTTTAGTTTCCACAATTGCAACTATGTCAGGATCTGCTTCACTCACTCTTTCTTTTATCTCTTCTGCTTTATTAGATACCCCATCAGCATTGGTGTACCAAACCTTGAGATTCTTCATGGAAACTCTTGTACCAGAGTTCTCCCTTTCTCTGGGGGTCTGGGGGGATCTGGGGGATGTCTGGGGGGTGACTGGGGGTAGAGGGGATCTGGGGGATCTGGGGGGTGTCTGGGGGATGACTGGGGGCGGGGAGGGTCCGGGGGATGTCCGGGGGGATCCGGGGGGTGTCTGGGGGGGTCCGGGGGGTGTATGGGGGGTGAAAGAGTTCAGGAGGGGGGTGTTCAGAAAGAGTGCTTGGGGGGCTACTGGGGGCTGGGCTTCTAGGAAGGTAGGTAGGAGGGTCTGGGGTAGGGCCTGGGTAGGTAGGTCTGGAGTAGGAAGGGCATACTGGGTCTGAAGATTAGGGAGGGCATAGAGGGATTGGGAGATAGCGTAAGGTTGGGAGACAGATAGAGGTTGAGAGGTTGGGAGGGGGAAGGATAGAGGGGGTGGGGGGGACCTCCCACCTCCCTCGCAAGGGTGGGGGGTCACATGGAAGGAGAGGGGATGAGGAGGGGTGAGGGCTGGGTAGGCTTTGGGTGTTGAGGGGATGAGGTCTGGGTGGGTTCTTGGGGTTGAGGGGATGAGGTCTGGATGGGTTTTGGGGGTTGAGGGGATGAGAGCTGGGTGGGTTTTGGGGGTTGAGGGGATGAGGGCTGGACGGGTTTTGGGGGCTGAGGTGATGAGGGGGTCCTTGGAATGTGGGATGAATTTGACTCCAGTGGGGTCAGAGGGGTCAAGGGATGTGCTGGGGAGATAAGCAGGGGCGGCTGATTTGGGGAAGGGGTGACCTGAGAAGCACGTGTGAGCTGGTTAGCATGGGGTGGTTTAGCACTGGGGTGTGTAGCTGCGCTCAAATGGGAAGAGTCGTACTGTTGTTTGCTTGCTCTGTGGGCAATCTGTTCCTCCTTCGTCATGAATTTGTCAATAAATACGTTGTAGTAATTTTCGCTACCTCTGAGTAGGTGTTTGTGATGCAGTATGTAATCCACTGCCTCTTCGTTAGTGAACTGTACCAGGACAGGTCGTTTCCTGTTACAGTTGTATGGTCCAATGCGTCGGTGGACTTGCACCTCATTCCCTGCCATCTGGGCTCTCATGTCTCTCAAGATCCCCTGTAGTTCCAAATCCTCAATCTCCATCCTTTCCTGCCTCGATGGTGCCCTGGCTTCAAGTAATCCATGGATTATGATTGTCGTCTTTCTCAGTTCAGGGTCATGCTGGTGGCCCTCTCCCTGGCTGACCCCCACCCCTCCTACACCCGCTACTCCACCTACTACTACTCCCCCTTCCCCTGCCAAGCTTCCCTTATTCCTGCCAAATTCATTAGTAAGCCTAGATATTTCTCCTTGCCATTCTACCCTGCTCTTCCTGATTTCCTCTTGAATATAATCCATAAACTCTTGTTTGAGTCTTTGAACCTCGCCCTGTATCTTATTAAAGACTTCACTTTTAATCCCCTGGATTAGATCACCTATCCAAACATCCCTCTTCTCTACAAATTTCCCAATCATCTTCTCCACAAACCTATCTTCTTCCTCAATCATAATACTGTTGGACCTAGACACCCTTCCTGACCTAGTCATTGCTATAATGCAACCTTACCCACTGGGGTTCCAAGTATCTTACCGTCCTGCTAACACAATAGGTGAGTGAATCTCCAAGCGTCGTCCCACGTGGTGGTAGAAGGTTGCTGCCGGGGTGAGGTCACGCGGTCAGAGGTCGGTGAGGTCTGCTCCACACTGCCACAATACTTCCTCAACTATTTTGAATTACGCTATTTAAACTGTTTTTCTTCACTACCTTATGGCTCTGGCCAAAACTCAAGGTTTTTTCATTCACTTGTACACACTTTTTCACTTCGAAGTTGCCTGATTACCCCTCCCACTCCACTAGTGAACCAGGAGCTCCCAACCCACGTCCACCCAACACGATGGTCACAAGACAAGTCCCCCAATGTGTGTGTGTGTGTGTGTGTGTGTGTGTGTGTGTGTGTGCGTGCGTGCGTGCGTGCGTGCGTGTGTGTGTGTGTGTGTGTGTGTGTGTGTGTGTGTGTGTGTGTGTGTGTGTGTGTGTTTTTTTGTGGCAAAAAAAAATAATTTGATATATGACAGATGGGAAGGGAGCCGAAAGAGCCAAACCCCCATAAGCACAATTAGATGAATACTCTTGGCCACTCGCTCCTAACACTTTGCCGTTGGGGGGGGGGGGAAATAACACTTTGCCGTTGGGGGGGGGGGAAATAACACTTTGCCGTTGGGGGGGGGGGAAATAACACTTTGCTGTGGGAGGACAAACACTTTGCCGTGGGGGGACAAACACTTTGCCGTGGGGGGACAAACACTTTGCCGTTGGGGGGGACTAACACTTTGCCGTTGGGGGGGACTAACACTTTGCAGAGGGGGGACAAACACTTTGCCATTGAGGGAGTAACACGTAACTTGCCATGGGGGGACTAACACTTTGCCGTGGGGGTGACTAACAACACGCAAACAGTATGCCCTCAAAACCGCGTGAGCGAGAGGCCCGCAAAACCTAGCGAGCGAGAGGCCCACAAAAACCTAGCGAGCGAGAGGCCCGCAAAACCTAGCGAGCGAGAGGCCCGCAAAACCTAGCGAGCGAGAGGCCCGCAAAACAGAGCGAGCGAGAGGCCCTCCTCGGGAAAGAGGAGGAGATGCACCGAGCCTATTAGACCTGATTTTCACCCAGAACGTAGAAGATATCGAGAATTTAGAACATGAAATACCTCTAGGGGCCAGTGACCATTGTGTCCTAGTCTTTGACTACATGATGGAATTCAAACTTATGACCATGGGACAAGAGATCTGGGAAAGGAGAGCTGACTACAGGAAAGGGGACTATATGAGGATAAGGGACTATCTGGGTGAAGTGCAGTGGGAGGAAGAAATTAGAGGAAAAACAGTCCAAGATATGATGGACCTAGTCATACAGAAATGCCAGGAGGCCGAAGAGAGATTTATACCAACGGTAAAGGGAAAAAATAAGAAGGAATATAATAACCCATGGTTTAATAGACAGTGTCAGGAAGCAAAAATGGCCAGCAGACGGGAGTGGAGGAAGTACAGAAGACAAAGAACAGAGGACAACAGAAGCAGATACAACAGAGCTAGGAACGATTACATTAACATAAGACGAACATCGGAAAGGGACTATGAGAACGATATTGCAATCAAAGCGAAAAAAAACCTAAGTTACTACACAGTCATATAAGAAGAAAAATGTCGGTGAACGACCAAGTGACAAGACTAAGGAAGACAGAGGGGGCATATACTGAAAGTGACAAGGAAATCTGTGAGGCACTGAATGCCAGTTTCCATGGAGTGTTCACTACCGAGCCTGAGCAGCTCCCATTGTTGGAAGGGGTTACCCTAGATGAAAGACTATCAGATATAGAGGTGACAGCAGAGGAGGTAATGAAACAGTTGACAACTCTAGATGCAACTAAAGCAGTTGGACCAGACAAAGTATCACCGTGGATACTAAAAGAAGCAGCACAGGCCCTCAGCGTGCCTCTGGCAATGATCTTTAATGAGTCACTTATGTCAGGAGAATTGCCCAGTTGCTGGAAGAAGGCAAATGTCGTGCCGATCTTCAAGAAAGGAGATAGGGAGGAGGCACTTAACTACAGACCTGTATCACTGACAAGCATCCCCTGTAAAATACTGGAAAGAGAAATTAGGCTGCAACTGGTTGCACACCTGGAGAACATTAGGTTTGTGAACAAACATCAACATGGGTTCTGGACAGGGAAATCGTGCCTAACAAACCTTCTGGAATTCTATGATAAAATAACGAGGATAAGACAGGACAGAGATGGTTGGGCAGACTGCATATTTCTGGACTGCCAAAAAGCCTTTGATACAGTACCGCACATGAGACTGCTGTTCAAGCTCGAGAGGCAGGCGGGGGTGGGGGGAAAGGTCCTAGAATGGATAAGGAACTACCTAACAGGAAGGAGCCAAAGAGTTACGGTAAGGGGCGAGAAGTCGGACTGGCGAACAGTAACAAGTGGAGTACCACAAGGATCGGTGCTGGGACCAATTCTATTTCTTGTATATGTTAACGACATGTTTACAGGCGTAGAGTCCTACATGTCGATGTTTGCGGATGATGCAAAGTTGATGAGAAGAGTTGTGACAGATGAGGATTGCAGGATCCTCCAAGAGGACCTGAACAGATTGCAGAGATGGTCAGAGAAATGGCTACTAGAATTCAACACGACCAAATGTAAAGTTATGGAAATGGGACTAGGAGATAGGAGACCAAAGGGACAGTACACAATGAAGGGGAACAGCCTACCTGTAACGACGCGTGAAAGAGACCTGGGGGTGGACGTAACACCTAATCTATCTCCTGAGGCACATATTAATAGGATAACGACAGCAGCGTACTCTACACTGGCAAAAGTTAGAACATCATTCAGAAACCTAAGTAAGGAGGCATTTAGGGCGCTTTACACTGCCTACGTAAGGCCAGTCTTAGAGTATGCCGCCTCATCATGGAGTCCCATCTGAAGAAGCATATAATGAAACTGGAAAAAGGTTCAGAGGTTTGCAACGAGACTCGTCCCAGAGCTACGAGGGATGGGGTATGAAGAGCGCCTGAGGGAACTGTGCCTTACGACACTAGAAAGAAGAAGGGAGAGGGGGGACATGATAGGAACGTATAAGATACTCAGAGGAATTGACAGAGTGGACATAGACGAAATGTTCACGCGGAATAGTAACAGAACGAGAGGACATGGATGGAAGCTTGAAACTCAGATGAGTCACAGAGATGTTAGGAAGTTTTCTTTTAGCGTGAGAGTAGTGGGGAAATGGAATGCACTTCAGGAACAGGTTGTGGAAGCAAATACTATTCATAATTTTAAAACCAGGTATGATAGGGAAATAGGACAGGAGTCATTGCTGTAAACAACCGATGCTCGAAAGGCGGGATCCAAGAGTCAATGCTCGATCCTGCAGACACAACTAGGTGAGTACAACTAGGTGAGTACACACACACACACACACACACACACACACACACACACACACACACACACACACACACACACACAGGTGTAGGTAGCTCCACCACTACTATCACAGGTAGCTCCACCACTACCATCACCAGGTAGCTCCACCACTACCATCACCAGGTAGCTACACCACTACCATCACCAGGTAGCTACACCACTACCATCACCAGGTAGCAACACCCCACTACCATCACCAGGTAGCAACACCACTACCATCACCAGGTAGCTACAACACTACCATCACCAGGTAGCTACACCACTACTATCACCAGGTAGCTCCACCACTACCATCACCAGGTAGCTACATCACTACCATCGCCAGGTAGCTCCACACTACAATCACCAGGTAGCTCCACCACTACCATCACCAGGTAGCTACATCACTACCATCACCAGGTAGCTCCACCACTACCATCACCAGTAGCTCCACCACTACCATTACCAGGTAGCTCCACCACTACATCACCAGGTAGCTCCACCACTACCATCACCAGGTAGCTACACACTACCATCACCAGGTAGCTCCACCACTACCATCACCAGGTAGCTACATCATACCATCACCAGGTAGCAACACCACTACCATCACCAGGTAGCTACAACACTACCATCACCAGGTAGCTCCACCACTACCATCACCAGGTAGCTACATCCTACCATCACCAGGTAGCAACACCACTACCAATCACCAGGTAGCTACACACTACCATCACCAGGTAGCTACACCACTACTATCACCAGGTAGCAACACCACTACATCACCACGTACAGCTACACACCACTCCACTACAGTCACCAGGTAAGTACACCACTACCATCACAGGTAGCTACAACACTACCATCACCAGGTAGCTAGACACTACAATCACCAGGTAGCTACACCACTTCAATCACCAGGTAGCTCCACCACTACAATCACCTGGTATCTACACCACTACCATCACCAGGTAGCTACACCACTACATCACCAGGTAGCTACACCACTACAATCACCAGGTAGCTACACCACTACAATCACCACGTAGCAACACCACTACCATCACCAGGTAGCTACCCGACTACAATCACCAGGTAGCTGCTCCACTACAATCACCAGGTAGCTACACCACTACCATCACTAGGTAGCTACACCACTACCATCACCAGGTAGCGTACACCAACTACCATCACCAGGTAGCTACATCACTACCATCACCAGGTAGCAACACCACTACCATCACCAGGTAGCTACAACACTACCATCACCAGGTAGCTACAACACTACCATCACCAGGTAGCAACACCACTACAATCACCACGTAGCTACACCACTTCAGCCACCAGGTAAGTACATCACTACCATCACCAGGAAGCTACAACACTACCATCACCAGGTAGCTACACCACTACAATCACCAGTAGCTACACCACTTCAATCACCAGGTAGCTCCACCACTACAATCACCTGGTATCTACACCACTACCGTCACCAGGTAGCTACACCACTACCATCACCAGGTAGCTACACCACTACAATCACCAGGTAGCTACACCACTACAATCACCACGTAGCAACACCACTACCATCACCAGGTAGCTACCCGACTACAATCACCAGGTAGCTGCTCCACTACAATTACCAGGTAGCTACACCACTACCATCACTAGGTAGCTACACCACTACCATCACCAGGTAGCTACACCACTACCATCACCAGGTAGCTACACCACTACCATCACCAGGTAGCTACACCACTACCATCACCAGGTAGCTACACCACTACCATCACCAGGTAGCTACACCACTACAATCACCACATAGCAACACCACTACCATCACCAGGTAGCTACCCGACTACAATCACCAGGTAGCGGCTCCACTACAATCACCAGGTAGCTACACCACTACCATCACTAGGTAGCTACACCACTACCATCACCAGGTAGCTACACCACTACCATCACCAGGTAGCTCCACCACTACCATCACAAGGTAGCTACACCACTACCATCAACAGGTAGCTACATCACTACCATCACCAGGTAGCTACACCACTACCATCACCAGGTAGCTACACCATTACCATCACCAGGTAGCTCCACTACTACAATCACCAAGTAGCTTCACTACTACCATCACCAGGTAGCTTCACCACTACCATCACCAGGTAGCTTCACCACAACCATCAACAGGTAGCCTCCACCACTACAATCACCAGGTAGCTCCACCACTACAATCACCACGTAGCTACACCACTACAATCACCAGGTAGCTCCACCACTACAATCACCACGTAGCTACACCACTACAATCACCACGAAGCTCCACCACTACAATCACCAGGTAGCTCCACCACTACAATCACAAGGTAGCTCCACCACTACAATCAACACATAGCTACACCACTACAATCACCAGGTAGCTACTCCACTACAATCACCTGGTAGCTGCCAGGTGCGTGTCGTATTTCTGCATGTTGTAACACATCTCATTTCCAAACATTAGCGATGAACAATACAGCAACAAATTATTAATATTCTGTAAAAAACAAAATACTTTTCAGAAAAAATAAAACATAAATAATGAGTACTGATAGAATCAACACCTCCATGATGATGGTGGTGGCGGTGGTGTGTCGTGTGTTGTGGTACGTCTGGGGTGTGGTCCAGAACCACCTCCGTCTGCGCCTCCTCTAGCGGCAGTTACGACTCCAGCTGGCGGGGACTGTTGAGTAACGTCCCCCTCTTGAAGGTGATCGTCCCTCCACGCCCCGGGACCTTCACGACCCCCTGGACATGCTGGACCATGTCCAGGTGCTTCGTGACGGGCGTCCTCGAGGTGGCCGTCTGGTGGGCCATCATCAGGACCCTTAGTATCCTTCTCGACCTGGACCCAGTTGAGTCCTAAGTGATGGAGACGGAGTCGACGGGGCCACCTCCAGTGACCCCACCCGTGACCACCCCCGTGACAACACCAGTGTCACACACTCTGCGCATAACACCACAGCCCGTGACTCCCGGAATCCGGGGCAGGCGTGTGGGGATACGACCCAGGTCACGACCCAGGTCACCTGTGACACAGACGTGGTGCTACCGGACACCACCTGAGGCATAATTGGTGTTGACCACCCCCGTGACTACATCCGTGACAACCCCTGTGACTACATTCCGTGACAACCCCTGTGACAACAGCAGTGACCACCCCCGTGACAACCCCGTGAAAACCCCTGTGACAACACCAGTGTCACACACTCTGCGCATAACACCGCAGCCCGTGACTCCCGTATTCCGGGGCAGGCGTGTAGGGATATGACCCAGGTCACGACCTAGATCACCCGTGACACAGACGTGGTGCTACAGGACACCACCTGTGGCATAATTGGTGGTGACAACCCCCGTGACCAGCACTTGTGACCACACCCGTGACTACCCCCCGTGTCCACACCCGTGACAACCCCCGTGACTACCCCTGTGACAACACCAGTGTCACACACTCTGCGCATAACACCATAGCCCGTGACTCCCGTGATCCGGGGCAGGCGTGTCGGGATACGATCCAGGTCACGGCCCAGGTCACCTGTGACACAGACGTGGTGCTACAGGACACCACCTGAGGCATAATTGGTGGTGACCACCCCCGTGACTACATCCGTGACAACCCCGTGACAACCCCTGTGACAACACCAGTGTCACACACTCTGCGCATAACACCGCAGCCCGTGACTCCCATGATCCAGGGCAGGCGTGTCGGGATACAACCCAGGTCACGGCCTAGGTCACGGCCCAGGTCACCTGTGACACAGACGTGGTGCTACAGGACACCACCTGTGGCATAATTGGTGGTGACCACCCCCGTGACTACATCCGTGACTACCCCTGTGACAACACCAGTGTCACACACTCTGCGCATTACACCGCAGCCCGTGACTCCCGTGATCCGGGGCAGGCGTGTCGGTATACGACCCAGGTCACGACCCAGGTCACCCGTGACACAGACGTGGTGCTACAGGACTCCACCTGTGGCATAATTGGTGGTGACTACATCCGTGACCACATCCGTGACTATCCCATCCGTGACCACCCCTGTGACAACACCAGTGTCACACACTCTGCGCATAACACCGCAGCCCGTGACTCCCCATGATCCGGGGCAGGCGTGTCAGTATACGACCCAGGTCACGACCCAGGTCACCCGTGACACAGACGTGATGCTACAGGACACCACCTGTGGTATAATTGGTGATGACTACACCCGTGACTACATCCGTGACCACATCCGTGACTACCCCAGTGACCACCCCTGTGACAACACCCGTGACAACACCAGTGTCACACACTCTGCGCATAACACCGCAGCCCGTGACTCCCGTGACCCGGGGCAGGCGGGGCAGGTCACGACCTCAGTGAACTACAGTTCGTGAACTGAGGAATAACCTGGTGTAGGAACACCAGATTCCTACCTTAACACTTTGCCGTGGGGGCTAACACTTTGCCGTGGAGGTGACTAACACCTTGCCGTGGAGGTGACTAACACGACCTTGGTTTTGCGGGCCTCTCGCTCGCTAGGTTATGCAGGCCTCTCGCTCGCTCCGTTTTGCGGGCCTCTCGCTCGCTAAGATTTGCGGTCCTCTCGCTCGCTCGTTTTTGCGGGCCTCTCGCTCGCTAAGTTTTGTGGGCCTCTCGCTCGCTCTGTTTTGCGGGACTCTCGCTCGCTCTGTTTTGCGGGCCTCTCGCTCGCTAAGTTTTGCGGGCCTCTCGCTCGCTTTGTTTTGCGGGACTCTCGCTCGCTCTGTTTTGCGGGCCTCTCGCTCGCTCTGTTTTGCGGGCCTCTCGCTCGCTTGATTTTGCGGGCCTCCTCGCTCGCTCGGTTTTGCGGGCCTCTCGCTCGCTAAGTTTTGCGGGCCTCTCGCTCGCTCTGTTTTCCGGGCCTCTCGCTAGCTCTGTTTTGCGTTCCTCTCGCTCGCTCTGTTTTGCGGGCCTCTCGCTCGCTCTGTTTTGCGGGCCTCTCGCTCGCTCTGTTTTGCGGGCCTCTCGCTTGCTCGGTTTGCGGGCCTCTCGCTCGTTCGGTTTTGAGGGCCTCTCGCTCGCTCGGTTTTGCGGGCCTCTCGCTTGCTAGGTTTTGCGGGCCTCTCGCTCGCTAGCTTTTGCTGGCATCTCGCTCGCTAGGTTTTGCGGGCCTCTCGCTCGCTAGGTTTTTGCGGGCCTCTCGCTCGCTATGTTTTGCGGGCCTCTTGCTTGCTAGGTTTTGCAGGGATCTCGCTCGCTCGGATTTGCGGGCCTCTCGCTCACGCGGTTTTGAGGGCATACTGTTTGCGTGTTGTTAGTCACCCCCACGGCAAAGTGTTAGTCCCCCATGGCAAGTTACGTGTTACTCCCCCAATGGCAAAGTGTTTGTCCCCCCTCTGCAAAGTGTTAGTCCCCCCCAACGGCAAAGTGTTAGTCCCCCCCAACGGCAAAGTGTTTGTCCCCCCACGGCAAAGTGTTTGTCCTCCCACAGCAAGTGTTATTTTCCCCCCCCCCCAACGGCAAAGTGTTATTCCCCCACCCCCCCCAACGGCAAAGTGTTATTCTCCCCCCTTCTAACGGCAAAGTGTTGGGAGCGAGTGGCCAAGAGTATTCATCTAATTGTGCTTATGGGGGTTTGGCTCTTTCGGCTCCCTTCCCATCTGTCATATATCAAATTATTTTTTTTTTGCCACAAAAACACACACACACACACACACACACACACACACACACACACACACACACACACACACACACACACACACACACACACACATACACACACATACACACACACACACAGAGAACAAGGAATGAGTACGTCAGGGTGAGAAGAGAAGCAGAGAAAAATTTTGAAAATGATATAGCAAACAAAGCCAAGACCGAACCAAAGCTACTCCACAGTCACATCAGAAGGAAAACAACAGTGAAAGAACAGGTATTGAAACTTAGAACAGGCGAGGACAGGTATACAGAGAATGACAGAGAGGTGTGTGAGGAACTCAACAAGAGGTTCCAGGAGGTCTTCACAATAGAACAGGGTGAGGTCACTGTGCTAGGGGAAAGGGAGGTAAACCAGGCGGCCTTGGAGGAGTTCGAAATTACGAGAGAGGAGGTCAAGAGACACCTGCTGGATCTGGATGTTAGAAAGGCGGTTGGTCCAGATGGGATCTCACCATGGGTACTGAAAGAGTGTGCAGAGGCACTTTGCTTGCCACTCTCCATAGTGTATAGTAAATCACTAGAGACGGGAGACCTACCAGAAATATGGAAGACGGCGAATGTGGTCCCAATATACAAAAAGGGCGACAGACAAGAGGCACTGAACTACAGGCCAGTGTCCTTGACTTGTATACCATGCAAGGTGATGGAGAAGATCGTGAGAAAAAACCTGGTAACACATCTGGAGAGAAGGGACGTCGTGACAAATCGCCAACATGGATTCAGGGAGGGTAAATCTTGCCTTACAGGCTTGATAGAATTCTACGATCAGGTGACACAGATTAAGCAAGAAAGAGAGGGCTGGGCGGACTGCATTTTCTTGGATTGTCGGAAAGCCTTTGACACAGTACCGCATAAGAGGCTGGTACATAAGCTGGAGAGACAGGCAGGTGTAGCTGGTAAGGTGCTCCAGTGGATAAGGGAGTATCTAAGCAATAGGAAGCAGAGAGTTACGGTGAGGGGTGAGACCTCCGATTGGCGTGAAGTCACCAGTGGAGTCCCACAGGGCTCTGTACTCGGTCCTATCTTGTTTCTGATATATGTAAATGATCTCCCGGAGGGTATCGATTCATTTCTCTCAATGTTTGCGGACGATGCTAAAATTATGAGAAGGATTAAAACAGAAGAGGACTGTTTGAGGCTTCAAGAAGACCTAGGCAAGCTGAAGGAATGGTCGAACAAATGGTTGTTAGAGTTTAACCCAACCAAATGTAATGTAATGAAGATAGGTGTAGGGAGCAGGAGGCCAGATACAAGGTATCATCTGAGAGAGGAAATTCTTCAGGAGTCAGAAAAGGAAAAAGACTTAGGGGTTGATATCACGCCAGACCTGTCTCCTGCAGCACATATCAAGCGGATAACATCAGCGGCATATGCCAGGCTGGCCAACATACGAACGGCATTCAGAAACTTGTGTAAAGAATCATTCAGAACTTTGTATACCACGTATGTCAGGCCAATCCTGGAGTATGCAGCCCCAGCATGGAGTCCATATCTAGTCAAGGATAAGACTAAACTGGAAAAGGTTCAAAGGTTTGCCACCAGACTAGTACCCGAGCTGAGAGGTATGAGCTACGAGGAGAGACTACGGGAATTAAACCTCACTTCGCTGAAGACAGAAGAGTTAGGGGGGACATGATCACCACATTCAAGATTCTGAAGGGGATTGATAGGGTAGATAAAGACAGTCTATTTAACACAAGGGGAACACGCACAAGGGGACACAGGTGGAAACTGAGTGCCCAAATGAGCCACAGAGATATTAGAAGGAACTTTTTTAGTGTCAGAGTGGTTGACAAATGGAATGCATTAGGGGGTGATGTGGTGGAGGCTCACTCCATACACAGTTTCAAGTGTAGATATGACAGAGCCCGATAGGCTCAGGAATCTGTACACCTGTTGATTGACGGTTGAGAGGCGGGACCAAAGAGCCAGAGCTCAACCCCCGCAAACACAACTAGGTGAGTACAACTAGGTGAGTACACACACACACACACACACACACACACACACACACACACAGGTGTAGGTAGCTCCACCACTACTATCACCAGGTAGCTCCACCACTACCATCACCAGGTAGCCTCCACCACTACCATCACCAGGTAGCTACACCACTACCATCACCAGGTAGCTACACCACTACCATCACCAGGTAGCAACACCACTACCATCACCAGGTAGCTAC
>NC_091151.1:2320879-2337201 GCF_040958095.1 Procambarus clarkii
CACTACCAAAACAACACATTGCACATCACTACCAAAACAACACAACACAACACAAGCATTGGCAAAGAATTATAGACCAGTTGCACTAACATCCCACATAATAAAATTATTTGAGAGTGATCAGGAGTCAGATTACTAGTTTTATAGAGACCAATGACCTCCACAATCCAGGCCAACAAGGATTTAGAGCAGTTTCTATGATCGAGCCACAGAGATCTATAAAGAATTCTGATCAAGAAAGAGATCTAGGGGTGGTTTTAGATAGAAAACTATAACCTGAGGATCATATTAAGAACATTCTGCGAGGGGCTATGCTACACTTTTTAACTTTAGAATTGCTTTTAAATATATAGGTCAAAAAGTTTTAAAAGTTTTAAAAGTTTTTTAAACCTCTCGTGTATCATGAGTGTGTTAAAGCATCAGATGGTGCATTCAGATGATGAATATTACCTAGTTCCTTCATCTGGGAAGAATGAACACATATTGGTGCATTCGGATGATAAAAACTAACTACTGTAGTTTAATTGATCAACAGACTGTATATCATATGCAGACTGTATGTGGATCTGCGGGCCACTCCAAACAACAGCCTGGTGGACCAAGCTCCACCAGGGCTAAAGCACAAAGTGATATAGATGTGATAGAGAAACTAGGTCAAATGGAGGAGTAGGTCTGTATATTAAACAGCACCTGACGTGCACAGAGCTACTAAACTCAATGTGGTGGTAGAGTGGTGGGGGGGGGGGAAACATTGCAGAAAAAAACAAAAATACAATTTGGTCAACAAAACAGCATTGTTTAAATAGAAGACATGGGTTGACATTTTGGGGGTTAAGGTAGGTTACATTGAGTTAATTAGTTAGTACTTAGTTTTTATCTTAAACTGGTTGGGAGAGGTACAGTGTTGCTGTGCTGGTGAAAGAACACCTAAAGGTAAATTAAATAATGATTGCGAATCCACAAGAAGTTGACATAATAGCGCTAGAGATCTGCAATCAGGATGATAACTTTCCTTAAAGAATTTGACAAACACTTGCTGATAGGACATGAAGTAAATGAAATGTATGTCAAGTTTTGTGAAATATATGATAAAAGCACAACAAAATTTGTACCAAAGGAGAGATGCAGAACTAGGAAAAGGGGTTTGTTCAACAGAAATTGCGAGAGGGCCTGAGACCCAAACACACACAAATGGAATCAATATATAGCAAGAGGCCAAACCCCCAAACATACAAGCGATGCAAAGATGCGAGAAACAGCAGCAGCATTAAGGAGAGGGACTTAAGGACCATAAATAAAGTGTGAAAATAAACTCGAGTAAATTTTTTTAACTACTCTCGACAGTGAAGAAAAACAAATATTCAGACGATTTGTGTTAGAATCATTAATCTTACACTTTCGGTCATATTCAACAACACAAATACATACACACACATTCCTGTTGCTGTAGCAAGTGAAGAATTACACACACAGATCACAATAACGTGATGCATCAAATGAACAAATCCACAAGGGCCGTGACGAGGATTCGAACCTGCGTCCGGGAGCATCCCAGACACTGCCTTAATCGACTGAGCTACAACAGGGTAAAGGGTTGAAACCGAAGTTCTACTGAACTTACTGGATCCCATAGCCTCTCCGAGGCACAAACCAGGCTTTTACACAACCCCCCCCTGCACCTGAGCTATGTCAACAGGCCGTTCTCCCTCTTCGCCCTTACATCATCACACACAGATCACAATAACGTGATGCATCAATGAACAAATCCACAAGGGACGTGATGAGGATTCAAACCTGTGTCTGGGAGCATCCCAGACACTGCCATAATCGACTGAGCTACGACAGGGTAAAAGGGTTGAAACCAAACTTCTACTGAACTTCCTGGATCCTTTTACCCTGTTGTAGCTCAGTCGATTTAGGCAGTGTCTGGGATGCTCCCGGACGCAGGTTCAAATCCTCAAATTTCACTTTTGACAATTGAGCACCTGCTACATCCAGATTCTAGGGAGGAAAGGAAGGACGATCTTACTGGATCCCATAGCCTCTCCAAGGCACAAACCAGGCTTTTACACAACCCACCCCCCCCCCTGCACCCGAGCTCAATTGTCAAAAGTGAAAAATTGGGTTTGTCTTCCGAATGCACCATATCAGTAAATTTTTAATAATCTTTTAAAATAGTAAATGCCACTACTTTTGCAAAATTATTACGAGATCTATTATTCTATAGAATAATGCATATAAATGCATATATGCATATAAATACAAAAGTAAATGTAAATAATTTTACCTTGCACCTAGATCCACCAAGCCTGTATGGCGCGCGTTTCAGTACTTCGGAAATCTAGAACTATCTTGAATCTCTAATCTGCAATGGAACAATACATATTATTGCACTTACCAAAACATGGATGAATGTAGAAAATACAGAACTATTAGCTGAATATCAAATAAATGGATTTAATCTATTTCACACAGATAGATATATTAGATATTATATTATATTCCTTTCCTCCCTAGAATCTGGATGTAGCAGGTGCTCAATTGTCAAAAGTGAAAATTTGGTTTATTTAACATACACGCCATAGACCGGCTTGGGAAAAAAAGTTCGTAAAACCCAGGGGCCATAGACCGGCTTGGGAAAAAAAGTTCGTAAAACCCAGGGGCCATAGACCGGCTATGAAAGAAAATTTGAGAAAACCCTGGGCCATAGAACGGCTATTTAATCCCCTGGAACGGATAATCATCTGTATCAAACCTTATTACAGGTAAAACCAGTAGGCAGTCTACTGTATTTTATCAAACTCTTATTAGAATAATAGATCTCGTAATAATTTTGCAAAAATAGTGGCATTTACTATTTTAAAAGATTATTAGAAAAATTACAGATATGGTGCATTCGGAAGACAAAACCAATTTTTCACTTTTGACAATTGAGCACCTGCTACATCCAGATTCTAGGGAGGAAAGGAAGGACGATCTTACTGGATCCCATAGCCTCTCCGAGGCACAAACCAGGCTTTTACACAACCCCCCCCCCCCCCTGCACCCGAGCTTTTTAAATAGTAAATGCCACTATTTTTGCAAAATTATTACGAGATCTATTATTCTATAGAATAATGCATATAAATGCATATATGCATATAAATACAAAGTAAATGTAAATAATTTTACCTTGCACCTAGATCCACCAAGCCTGTATGGCGCGCGTTTCAGTACTTCGGAAATCTAGAACTATCTTGAATCTCTAATCTGCAATGAAACAATACATATTATTGCACTTACCAAAACATGGATGAATGTAGAAAATACAGAACTATTAGCTGAATATCAAATAAATGGATTTAATCTATTTCACACAGATAGATATATTAGATAATTATATTATATTCCTTTCCTCCCTAGAATCTGGATGTAGCAGGTGCTCAATTGTCAAAAGTGAAAAATTTGGTTTATTTAACATACACGCCATAGACCGGCTTGGGAAAAAAAGTTTGTAAAACCCAGGGGCCATAGACCGGCTTGGGAAAAAAAGTTCGTAAAACCCAGGGGCCATAGACCGGCTATGAAAGAAAATTTGAGAAAACCCTGGGGCCATAGAACGGCTATTTAATCCCCTGGAACGGGATAATCATCTGTATCAAACCTTATTACAGGTAAAACCAGTAGGCAGTCTACTGTATTTTATCAAACTCTTATTAGAATAATAGATCTCGTAATAATTTTGCAAAAATAGTGGCATTTACTATTTTTAAAAGATTATTAGAAAAATTACAGATATGGTGCATTCGGAAGACAAAACCAATTTTTCACTTTTGACAATTGAGCACCCTGCTACATCCAGATTCTAGGGAGGAAAGGAAGGACGATCTTACTGGATCCCATAGCCTCTCCGAGGCACAAACCAGGCTTTTACACAACCCCCCCCCCCCCCCTGCACCCGAGCTTTTTAAAATAGTAAATGCCACTATTTTTGCAAAATTATTACGAGATCTATTATTCTATAGAATAATGCATATAAATGCATATATGCATATAAATACAAAAGTAAATGTAAATAATTTTACCTTGCACCTAGATCCACCAAGCCTGTATGGCGCGCGTTTCAGTACTTCGGAAATCTAGAACTATCTTGAATCTCTAATCTGCAATGAAACAATACATATTATTGCACTTACCAAAACATGGATGAATGTAGAAAATACAGAACTATTAGCTGAATATCAAATAAATGGATTTAATCTATTTCACACAGATAGATATATTAGATATTATATTATATTCCTTTCCTCCCTAGAATCTGGATGTAGCAGGTGCTCAATTGTCAAAGTGAAAAATTTGGTTTATTTAACATACACGCCATAGACCGGCTTGGGAAAAAAAGTTCGTAAACCCAGGGGCCATAGACCGGCTTGGGAAAAAAAGTTCGTAAAACCCAGGGGCCATAGACCGGCTATGAAAGAAAATTTGAGAAAACCCTGGGGCCATAGAACGGCTATTTAATCCCTGGAACGGATAATCATCTGTATCAAACCTTATTACAGGTAAAACCAGTAGGCAGTCTACTGTATTTTATCAAACTCTTATTAGAATAATAGATCTCGTAATAATTTTGCAAAAATAGTGGCATTTACTATTTTTAAAAGATTATTAGAAAAATTACAGATATGGTGCATTCGGAAGACAAAACCAATTTTTCACTTTTGACAATTGAGCACCTGCTACATCCAGATTCTAGGGAGGAAAGGAAGGACGATCTTACTGGATCCCATAGCCTCTCCGAGGCACAAACCAGGCTTTTACACAACCCCCCCCCCCCCCCCCCCCGACCCCCCCTCCCCCCCCTGCACCCGAGCTTTTTAAAATAGTAAATGCCACTATTTTTGCAAATTATTACGAGATCTATTATTCTATAGAATAATGCATATAAATGCATATATGCATATAAATACAAAAGTAAATGTAAATAATTTTACCTTGCACCTAGATCCACCAAGCCTGTATGGCGCGCGTTTCAGTACTTCGGAAATCTAGAACTATCTTGAATCTCTAATCTGCAATGAAACAATACATATTATTGCACTTACCAAAACATTGATGAATGTAGAAAATACAGAACTATTAGCTGAATATCAAATAAATGGATTTAATCTATTTCACACAGATAGAATATATTAGATATTATATTATATTCCTTTCCTCCCTAGAATCTGGATGTAGCAGGTGCTCAATTGTCAAAAGTGAAAAATTTGGTTTATTTAACATACACGCCATAGACCGGCTTGGGAAAAAAAGTTCGTAAAACCAGGGCCGTAGACCAGCTTGGGAAAAAAAAGCTAGGTTAGGCTAGGTAAAAGCTAGGTAAAAAAGAAAGGAGCTAGGTTAGACTATGTATGTTAAATCTCTGATTTAAACAGAGCCAGTGTTCAGTGAAATAACTGAATTCATCAAATCTTATCCTTGTATAATATACAAGCTGATGTGAGATCCCTGTCTACAGGTGGACTGGAACTATTATCAACTAATCCATACATCCCACCTGTCCCTTACAGCGCACAATCTATCATTAGGAAAACCATGTGAGAAATCTTTAAGGAATTCTGATAAAGAAAGAGATCTAGGGGTGGTTCTAAATAGAAAAACTATCACCTGAGGACCACATAAAGAACATTGTGTGAGGAGCCTATGCCATGCATTCCAACTTCAGAATTGCTTTTAAATACATGGATGGCGAAATACTAACGAAATTGTTCACTACTTTTGCTAGTCCAAAGCTAGAATATGCAGCAGTTGTGGGGTGCCCTTATTGGGGTGCCATCACATTTAAACCAACCAAGCCCACAAATACGTCAACATGGACCAGCATTACACAGTTTAACATACTCTGTCAGATGTAACAACTAAATTTGTGAATTCAAGACCTAATCTATTGCATAATACAGTGTTAGTACGAGAAAAACATTACTTACATTCGAAGCCGTGTTTTAAAATGGCGGCGGTCTTGTTGTACTGACGCTCCAAACTGTGTGTTCGTTTGCGTATGATGAACGTGTGACAATTTACTACAACAATTATTTAATTATTCTTATTCTTTATTTTACTATTTTTAGGGTACATGAAACTTCCAACTTATTTGCACACAATAATATAATTGCATTGTCATAACCTTTATATATTACGGAAAATACGATGACATGAACGAAGTCAAAGTGAAGTTGAAGTCAAAGTCATTCGCCGAACGTATTAGTCATTTTTTTTCTCCCAAACGATAGGGGATAACAAATCCACAGAGCATATAAGTGTACAGTAAAGTCAATTTTATTCAGGAAAGTACATACATAGTTGATTTACAAACATAATGTTGGATTTATAGATAGAGCTAGTGCATACAATACCTAAAGCCAATATAGTAGGCATATAGCATTTCAGGCAACCGGGCAGTATATATGGACCCCTTACTCAAATCTCTGAATATGTTAGATATTAAGTCCCTGCACATACTCTCATGTGTATTTTATATATATAAAACGCTGCACTGTAATGTCAATCCTGACCCTAAAAGCTTCCTAGAAGGTTGTAACAGATCCCATGAGCACCACACCAGAAACAAATACCTATTTGATATTCCAAGAGTACGACTTAGTCAAACTAGAAATGCTTTACAAATCAAGGGACCTCGAATGTGGAATGACCTTCCCAATTATGTTAAAAACTGTACCTCTCCCAACCAGTTTAAGATAAATAAAGATAAATTTATAAGTTAAGAAAAATTCCACAAATCAACAACCCTGTTACTGACCCAGTATTTACCAAAGTCTTTCCTAAATCTAAACTTATCCAATTTATACCCATTGTTTCGTGTTCTATCGTGTGTTGACAATTTTAATAACCTATTAATATCCCCTTTGTTATATCCATTCAGGAAATTGTGGTTGATCTCGAACCCATTAATAATGTGACGACTTATACAGAATTTTGTAACTATATCATCAAGATTGTAACCAGCTTAGCTAAATGTAGTGTGGGGTTCAGTCCCTAAGCCCATATTTGTGCCTCTCTAACCATTTAGGTTACAGGGCAAAAACATAAAAACAAAGGTAACTGCAGAAGGCCTATTGGCCCATACCAGGCATGCAGCTCCTATCTATAACAGATAAACACTAAGTACTACCTAATTAACTCAATGTAACCTACCTAACCACCAAAATGTCAATCCATATCTTTTATTTTAAACAATGCTGTTTTGTTGACCAAATTGTATTTTTACTCTTTTTCTGTCATGTTTCTCCCACCCCTGTTTTTCCCTTTTTTCTTATTTTTTCTCAACATAATTCATACTTTAATTATGCGGATCAGGACATCACCTGATCAAACACATCAAACATCGTTTGACCACCATCAAACACACACATTTCGTGTGTGTTTGACGCTCACTGATATGTACCAGCGTTGTTTTATATATGGTGCTATTCTATCTTACGCTTTGTTGCTCTTTTTTTACCTACGGGCTCATAGAACATTCTATTGCGAAAACATTGGCACAAAAATGAATGACGTACATACAATAATAATGTCAGGACAGTGAAATAATTATAAACTTTCAAAGCACTGTATCGCCCATGTGTCGTCTTGTCACCAATACTGGGTAACAGTTCCGCCACTTCCCACACTCTTGCGGGTGGGCAGCGACCATTATTCTACGTTTATATTCATATCACCGTGTTGGAATTTCATTGCGAGTACATTGATACCAAAATTAACGCTGTAGGACAAGTGTGGAAGTGATAACAATCCCAAGAGTAAAACATTTTGTTGCTCGTGGGCACTCACGGCGAGTCATCTACGTAGGTATTTATTGGGTGCTGGTATTCATATAACTTTTGGTGACCGTTTTTGCTGATTTTCTTCTAGAGAATGTTATTGCGAACACGTGGTACCAAAATGAAATACATAGCTCGAGAACTAAGGTCAGGAGAGTAAAAAGAGTATACACATTTTTGTTTTGACGCTTAATTAAGGTTATTGTGAGTACTCATCGCCTGCCTAGAAACTGGAACTAGTAATTCCATCTATCATACATATCATACAAGAGGAGCCACACATCTATGGATCATCCAATAAAATCAGCAGACTTCTAGATGTTACTACTGCTCGGCTTAGACTCGGTTACAAGTATCTCTGGGAATTCTCATTATCTGCTGATGTAGACCTGACCAAATGTAAACTGTGTCAACAAAATTATTCGCACACCCTCCGTCACTATGTGATGGAGTGCGAAAAGATACATGAATTTAGAGACAATTCTATAACCAATGTTCCAGCGATGTGTCAATATTTTCATTCAAAATGATCTGCTACCAGAAATTTTAGCCAAATATCCCCAGTTTGCTAACTGTAGATAACAACTAAGTGATTGTAACCTATCCACCGCTGCCCACTGGATGGGGGACGGTGTGCAGGACAAACATATAAATTTGATACTAGCTCTCCACATATGTCAGTTGCTTAATTTAGAACCTGTACTTGAGGTCGATCTCGAACCCATTGTTGATGTGATGACTTATATTGAATTTTGTAACTAGCTCATCAAGATTGTAACTTGCTTAGCTAAATGAATTGTGGGGTTCAGTCCCTGAGCCCATTATGTGCCTCTGTAACCCTTTCCACAACCGCCCACAAGATGGGTATGGGGTGCATAATGGGGTGGGGTGTCTTGGCCAAACGTGCCACATCAAAACCACAAGTTGACATTGAATGTGAATTAACAATGAGACAAGTAAGATTTACACTAATACATTTATACTAACTCTGTTGAGCGTTGAACCATTTATACATCAAATCTGTTGATGTGAGCACTTTAGTTTAGTCTGCCGTTTAAAGAAAAAAAGAGCATATCAATGGTATATCACAGAAAACGAATTTATCATAAACTCATGTATTTGTCTTATCATATTGAACTGCATTCATATTTTTAATATATAACAATATGAATATATGAATATGAATTTCTGTAAATCCCTACCATGTTGGAATCTGTGGAAATGAATGAGCAAATGTGCTGGCTGAAGGCGCTGAAGGAAACCACATTGGTTTCATTTTGGATACAAATGTCCATGGAGATTCAAAATGGAAACTAATTATATAGTTGAACCTGCAGAGAGGAGTTTAAGAATCTGTGTTGAGAGTGATGGACACAGCCTTCACAATTATACTTCAGAGAATGTAAACATCTAAGAGTCATTAGAAATATGTGTAGAATAATAAACTCTACATTGTTTGAGTTAGGGAAAACACCATTTGTGATATATAGATACTATAGCTGTTCCTAAAGATTCACCCATTTTGCACCAGCAAGATAACATATAAGATTTTAAGAGTTGAAGAATGTTAATATTCTTGTTTGATAAACTGTGAACTTGAGACATATATAAGAACATTCCAATTATAACACAACAAAAGGTTTTCAGAATCTTTAACACCACTTTCCAGCAACTTATATAATTTATATAAATTATTTTAGGGAATAATACATAAATTATATATTTAAACATGATATAGTGTTTAGTGGAATGCATAAGGAGTCAAATTGTGTTAAAAAGAGCGATTTTTAGAAAATTTGGAAAACTACTTTTTTCTGTTCAAATTATAACTAAATGGATTTTAAAGGTTTCACTCAGCCAATATATATCATTCACAATTTATTAATGAATTTTACAAAAAAACACCATCAATTTTATATTTAAACATGTAAAAACTATTTGTTTTACATTTGGAAGAAAATAATTGTAGAAAAACAATTTATAATTAAACCTTTGTGTTTGGATTTTTGAGTAAAAGTTTCTCAAAGGCACTCCTGCACCATTCTCAATGCAAATCATTCCCACACCTTTGGGAAGAGATAGGCGAACGTTGTGTAGATGATTTGTGTTTGCTGGGTCACCAGGTAGCGGCTCCACTACAATCACCAGGTAGCTACACCACTACCATCACTAGGTAGCTACACCACTACCATCACCAGGTAGCTACACCACTACCATCACAGGTAGCTCCACCACTACCATCACAAGGTAGCTACACCACTACCATCAACAGGTAGCTACATCACTACCATCACCAGGTAGCTACACCACTACCATCACCAGGTTGCTACACCACTACCATCACCAGGTAGCTCCACTACTACAATCACCAAGTAGCTTCACTACTACCATCACCAGGTAGCTTCACCACTACCATCACCAGGTAGCTTCACCACTACCATCACCAGGTAGCTCCACCACTACAATCACCAGGTAGCTCCACCACTACAATCACCACGTAGCTACACCACTACAATCACCAGGTAGCTCCACCACTACAATCACCACGTAGCTACACCACTACAATCACCAGTAGCTCCATCACTACAATCACCACGTAGCTACACCACTACAATCACCACGAAGCTCCACCACTACAATCACCAGGTAGCTACACCACTACAATCACCAGGTAGCTACTCCACTACAATCACCTGGTAGCTGCCAGGTGCATGTCGTATTTCTGCATGTTGTAACACATCTCATTTCCAAACATTAGCGATGAACAATACAGCAACAAATTAATAATATTCTGTAAAAAACAAAATACTTTTCAGAAAAAATAAAACATAAATAATGAGTACTGATAGAATCAACACCTCCATGATGATGGTGGTGGCGGTGGTGTGTCGTGTGTTGTGGTACGTCTGGGGTGTGGTCCAGAACCACGTCTGGGGTGTGGTCCAGAACCACCTCCGTCTGCGCCTCCTCTAGCGGCAGTACGACTCCAGCTGGCGGGGACTGTTGAGTAACGTCCCCCTCTTGAAGGTGATCGTCCCTCCACGCCCCGGGACCTTCACGACCCCCTGGACCTGCTGGACCATGTCCAGGTGCTTCGTGACGGGCGTCCTCGAGGTGGCCGTCTGGTGGGCCTTCATCAGGACCCTTAGTATCCTTCTCGACCTGGACCCAGTTGAGTCCTAAGTGAAGGAGACGGAGTCGACGGGGCCACCTCCAGTGACCCCACCCGTGACCACCCCCGTGACAACACCAGTGTCACACACTCTGCGCATAACACCACAGCCCGTGACTCCCGGAATCCAGGGCAGGCGTGTGGGGATACGACCCAGGTCACGACCCAGGTCACCTGTGACACAGACGTGGTGCTACCGGACACCACCTGAGGCATAATTGGTGTTGACCACCCCCGTGACTACATCCGTGACAACCCCTGTGACAACACCAGTGTCACACACTCTGCGCATAACACCGCAGCCCGTGACTCCCGTGATCCAGGGCAGGCGTGTAGGGATACGACCCATGTCACGACCTAGATCACCCGTGACACAGACGTGGTGCTACAGGACACCACCTGTGGCATAATTGGTGGTGACAACCCCCGTGACCAGCACTGTGACCACACCCGTGACAACCCCCGTGACTACCCCTGTGACAACACCAGTGTCACACACTCTGCGCATAACACCGTAGCCCGTGACTCCCGTGATCCGGGGCAGGCGTGTCGGGATACGACCCAGGTCACGACCCAGGTCACCTGTGACACAGACGTGGTGCTACAGGACACCACCTGAGGCATAATTGGCGGTGACCACCCCCGTGACTACATCTGTGACCACCCCCGTGACAACCCCTGTGACAACACCAGTGTCACACACTCAGCGCATATAACCGCAGCCCGTGACTCCCATGATCCGGGGCAGGCGTGTCGGGATACGACCCAGGTCACGGCCCAGGTCACCTGTGACACAGACGTGGTGCTACAGGACACCACCTGAGGCATAATTGGTGGTGACCACCCCCGTGACTACATCCGTGACAACCCCTGTGACAACGCCAGTGTCACACACTCTGCGCATAACACCGCAGCCCGTGACTCCCATGATCTGGGGCAGGCGTGTCGGGATACAACCCAGGTCACGGCCTAGGTCACGGCCCAGGTCACCTGTGACACAGACGTGGTGCTACAGGACACCACCTGTGGCATAATTGGTGGTGACCACCCCCGTGACTACATCCGTGACCACATCCGTGACTACCCCAGTGACCACCCCTGTGACAACACCCGTGACAACACCAGTGTCACACACTCTGCGCATAACACCGCAGCCCGTGACTCCCGTGACCCGGGGCAGGCGGGGCAGGTCACGACCTCAGTGAACTACAGTTCGTGAACTGAGGAATAACCTGGTGTAGGAACAACAGATTCCTACCTTAACACTTTGCCGTGGGGGCTAACACTTTGCCGTGGAGGTGACTAACACCTTGCCGTGGAGGTGACTAACACGACCTTGGTTTTGCGGGCCTCTCGCTCGCTAGGTTATGCAGGCCTCTCGCTCGCTCTGTTTTGCGGGCCTCTCGCTCGCTCGTTTTTGCGGGCCTCTCGCTCGCTAAGTTTTGCGGGCCTCTCGCTCGCTCTGTTTTGCGGGACTCTCGCTCGCTCTGTTATGCAGGCCTTTCGCTCGCTAAGTTTTGCGGGCCTCTCGCTCGCTCTGTTTTGCGGGACTCTCGCTCGCTCTGTTTTGCGGGCCTCTCGCTCGCTCTGTTTTGCGGGCCTCTCGTTCGCTTGATTTTGCGGGCCTCTCGCTCTCTCGGTTTGCGGGCCTCTCGCTCGCTAAGTTTTGCGGTCCTCTCGCTCGCTCGGTTTTGCGGGCCTCTCGCTCGCTCGGATTTGCGGGCCTCTCGCTCGCTAAGTTTTGCGGGCCTCTCGCTCGCTCGGTTTTGCGGGCCTCTCGCTCGCTAAGTTTTGCGGGCCTCTCGCTTGCTCTGTTTTGCGGGACTCTCGCTCGCTCTGTTTTCCGGGCCTCTCGCTCGCTCGGTTTTGCGTTCCTCTCGCTCGCTCTGTTTTCCGGGCCTCTCGCTCACTCTGTTTGGCGTTCCTCTCGCTCGCTCTGTTTTGCGGGCCTCTCGCTCGCTCTGTTTTGCGGGCCTCTCGCTCGCTCTGTTTTGCGGGCCTCTCGCTCGCTCTGTTTTGCGGGCCTCTCGCTTGCTCGGTTTGCGGGCCTCTCGCTCGCTCGGTTTTGAGGGCCTCTCGCTCGCTCGGTTTTGCGGGCCTCTCGCTCCCTAGGTTTTGCGGGCCTCTTGCTTGCTAGGTTTTGCAGGGATCTCGCTCGCTCGGATTTGCGGGCCTCTCGCTCACGCGGTTGTGAGGGCATAATGTTTGCGTGTTGTTAGTCACCCCCACGGCAAAGTGTTAGTCCCCCCATGGCAAGTTACGTGTTACTCCCCCAATGGCAAAGTGTTTGTCCCCCCTCTGCAAAGTGTTAGTCCCCCCAACGGCAAAGTGTTATAGTCCCCCAACGGCAAAGTGTTTGTCCCCCCACGGCAAAGTGTTTGTCCTCCCACAGCAAAGTGTTATTTCCCCCCCCCCCCCCCCAACGGCAAAGTGTTATTCCCCCCCACCCCCAACGGCAAAGTGTTATTCTCCCCCCCTTCTAACGGCAAAGTGTTGGGAGCGAGTGGCCAAGAGTATTCATCTAATTGTGCTTATGGGGGTTTGGCTCTTTCGGCTCCCTTCCCATCTGTCATATATCAAATTATTTTTTTTTTGCCACAAAACACACACACACACACACACACACACACACACACACACACACACACACACACACACACACACACACACACACACACACACACACACACACACACATACACATACACACACATACACACACACACACACACCACACACACACACACACAACACACACACACACACACACAACACACACACACACACAACACCACACACACACAGGTGTAGGTAGCTCCACCACTACTATCACCAGGTAGCTCCACCACTACCATCACCAGGTAGCTCCACCACTACCATCACCAGGTAGCTACACCACTACCATCACCAGGTAGCTACACCACTACCATCACCAGGTAGCAACACCACTACCATCACCAGGTAGCTACAACACTACCATCACCAGGTAGCTACACCACTACTATCACCAGGTAGCTCCACCACTACCATCACCAGGTAGCTACATCACTACCATCGCCAGGTAGTTCCACCACTACGATCACCAGGTAGCTCCACCACTACAATCACCAGGTAGCTCCACCACTACCATCACCAGGTAGCTACATCACTACCATCACCAGGTAGCTCCACCACTACCATCACCAGGTAGCTCCACCACTACCATTACCAGGTAGCTCCACCACTACAATCACCAGGTAGCTCCACCACTACCATCACCAGGTAGCTACATCACTACCATCACCAGGTAGCTCCACCACTACCATCACCAGGTAGCTACATCACTACCATCACCAGGTAGCAACACCACTACCATCACCAGGTAGCTACAACACTACCATCACCAGGTAGCTACAACACTACCATCACCAGGTAGCAACACCACTACAATCACCACGTAGCTACACCACTTCAGTCACCAGGTAAGTACATCACTACCATCACCAGGTAGCTACAACACTACCATCACCAGGTAGCTACACCACTACAATCACCAGGTAGCTACACCACTTCAATCACCAGGTAGCTCCACCACTACAATCACCTGGTATCTACACCACTACCATCACCAGGTAGCTACACCACTACCATCACCAGGTAGCTACACCACTACAATCACCAGGTAGCTACACCACTACAATCACCACGTAGCAACACCACTACCATCACCAGGTAGCTACCCGACTACAATCACCAGGTAGCTGCTCCACTACAATCACCAGGGAGCTACACCACTACCATCACTAGGTAGCTACACCACTACCATCACCAGGTAGCTACACCAATACCATCACCAGGTAGCTACACCACTACCATCACCAGGTAGCTACACCACTACCATCACCAGGTAGCTACACCACTACAATCACCACATAGCAACACCACTACCATCACCAGGTAGCTACCCGACAACAATCACCAGGTAGCGGCTCCACTACAATCACCAGGTAGCTACACCACTACCATTAACAGGTAGCTACATCACTACCATCACCAGGTAGCTACACCACTACCATCACCAGGTAGCTACACCACTACCATCACCAGGTAGCTCCACTACTACAATCACCAAGTAGCTTCACTACTACCATCACCAGGTAGCTTCACCACTACCATCACCAGGTAGCTTCACCACTACCATCACCAGGTAGCTCCACCACTACAATCACCAGGTAGCTCCACCACTACAATCACCACGTAGCTACACCACTACAATCACCAGGTAGCTCCACCACTACAATCACCACGTAGCTACACCACTACAATCACCAAGTAGCTCCACCACTACAATCACAAGGTAGCTCCACCACTACAATCAACACGTAGCTACACCACTACAATCACCAGGTAGCTCCACCACTACAATCACCTGGTAGCTGCCAGGTGCGTGTCGTATTTCTGCATGTTGTAACACATCTCATTTCCAAACATTAGCGATGAACAATACAGCAACAAATTAATAATATTCTGTAAAAAAACAAATACTTTTCAGAAAAAATAAAACATAAATAATGAGTACTGATAGAATCAACACCTCCATGATGATGGTGGTGGCGGTGGTGTGTCGTGTGTTGTGGTACGTCTGGGGTGTGGTCCAGAACCACCTCCGTCTGCGCCTCCTCTAGCGGCAGTACGACTCCAGCTGGCGGGGACTGTTGAGTAACGTCCCCCTCTTGAAGGTGATCGTCCCTCCACGCCCCGGGACCTTCACGACCCCCTGGACCTGCTGGACCATGTCCAGTGCTTCGTGACGGGCGTCCTCGAGGTGGCCGTCTGGTCGGCCTTCATCAGACCCTTAGTATCCTTCTCGACCTGGACCCAGTTGAGTCCTAAGTGAAGGAGACGGAGTCGATGGGGCCACCTCCAGTGACCCCACCCGTGACCACCCCCGTGACAACACCAGTGTCACACACTCTGCGCATAACACCACAGCCCGTGACTCCCGGAATCCGGGGCAGGCGTGTGGGGATACGACCCAGGTCACGACCCAGGTCACCTGTGACACAGACGTGGTGCTACCGGACACCACCTGAGGCATAATTGGTGTTGACCACCCCCGTGACTACATCCGTGACAACTGTGACTACATCCGTGACAACCCCTGTGACAACAGCAGTGACCACCCCCGTGACAACCCCTGTGACAACACCAGTGTCACACACTCTGCGCATAACACCGCAGCCCGTGACTCCCGTGATCCGGGGCAGGCGTGTAGGGATACGACCCAGGTCACGACCTAGATCACCCGTGACACAGACGTGGTGCTACAGGACACCACCTGTGGCATAATTGGT